>NW_019525450.1:3354846-3402346 GCF_002814215.2 Seriola lalandi dorsalis
ACCCCCCAACCCACCCACTCTGGCTACTAATTTAATTAAGAATCCAAGAGTATTTACTCCGTGCAATCCTTTTCAGTCTGACAGCTCATTAAGAGGTGCTGACAAAGAGCAGATTCTTATTAGACCCTGTAGGCTATGCAGAGAAACAGATTAGTAGTATTGCATAAGCTTAACTAGGCCAGACTCTTTATAACTTTTAATACTGCATTCAACAGGATTTATTTTAGACCTGACTGATCTGCCTCTGGTGAACACTGATCAAGAAATAGTTGAGCACATGTAGATAAGACCAATTTCCCACAGATTTCCAAGATGATGTGCTCTGATACACACACACACACTCTACCAAGTGTTTTGCCTGCAGTAAAAAAAAAAAAAAGCTTTGTTTGGGAGTCAGTGTTTTCTCTGCTGATCCCAGCTACCTCCAGGGTGTTGAAGGAAAGTAGGTAAACCTGACTTGGTTTTCTTTCAAACAAACCTTCCACTGTAAATGTTTACTCTGCCTGCTGCAGAAACCAGCCCTGCTCTCTAACTCCTCTTCTTCCTCATGTCTTTTTTAGGCTGATGGGCTCAAAGAAGGTGACTACATTGTTGCCGTGGGTGACACTGACTGCAAATGGTCGGGTGTGAGCGATGTGATGCGGCTGCTTAAGGACGTGAACGAGGAGGGAATTGACATCCAGGTGGTCAGCATGATGGACAGCAACCCTCCCATGGTATGCCATGCCCCCTTTCCTTCCTATTGGCTGAGAGAAAAAGAAAAGTAATCTGTCTGGTTTGTTTGATTGACTAACGGTGTAACTCTGTATCAGATGAGTGAGCAGAGTTTCAGATTTGTCCTTGGAGGTAGTGTTTCCTGCCTGTGTAAATAGTCTGTACAGTTTCTCATGAGAAATAGCTCTGGATATGACCTACATGTAGTGTGTAAAACAGAATGCAGCTGTGGGATTAAAATTCTTTAAACCAAATGAATCAATTCTGTGACACTGACAAAATGACCCAACTTAAAGGCTAACGTATTGAGTCTATATATTGATTGAGACTGATTGGCGTCCAAAGCAGAGAGCAACTCTGATTAAACAAATGACACCCACTTTCCACTAAATGTCACTATCAATCTCTCTCTGTCCAGCCTACGAAGAGTGCCACCTTCTGTGGAAACCTGCCGAAGACCTACTCCATGATTTGTCTGGCCTATGATGATGATGACAAGAACCCCAAGTCCCGCAAAGTAACCAAGAAGTCGTCCTTCCTTAGCTGGGGTCTGAAGAACAAGCTGAAGAGTGCTAGCACCCTCAGCCTTCCCACAGCAGACCACGCCAGCACCCAGCCCTGGAATAAACCATATCCCACCTTCCCTAGCTCCAGCTCCTACAACAACGACAGTGTCCTGTACTGAACTAGCTGCAGGCACTAGCTGCAGGATTTTTACTGTATGCTAGCATTGTGCAGTATGCATACTTAGCCTGGCTGTATAGAGTACTGTGCTGTACCCATACTGGACATACTATGGTACAGTGTCAGTGCCCTTTGGTGTTTCCACTGGAATACCGAGCAGTAGTGTTCATAGCTTGCTGGTCACCAATGCAGCGTCACTACCAGCTACCTTGGAAAGTGGCTGTGCTAAATACTGTACCTGAGTGCCTATGTTAGTACATCAGCGCCTTCCCAGCACAGTTCAGTATCTGCAGTGAACTGGACTGTACATCAAACGCAATGGAAAATCATTCTGTACCATGCCAGTATGCGTACAGCACAGTACAACTGCACTGTGGGAAAAACATACCAGTTACCATTCCAGTCCATATATATATACACACACACACACACACACACACACACACACACACACACACACACACACACACACAAATACACACAGCACTGAGACAGGTTTCTAAGTTAAACTGTCATCTCAGTATGTTTTCTCGAAGAAACGCTCCAGACGAATTGAAGGATGAAAACAAAGTTGTACAAACACGCCCAGTGTCAGGTTCTGCTTGACTGCAAGGGGGTGATTTTACTGTGGCTTAAGCAGTCCCTTGTTAGCTCCATTGTGTACTGATGTAGCTGTGCACTGTGCAGTTATGTTCTCTGTATATCCTCAATACATGTTTATTTCATACTGTACACGCGAAGGATTTGGTCATTGCCACGATATTTGTTGGCGAATAGTCGGTGGACACTGATCAGTTTTGGGGTTTGAAATACATATATTTTCTAAATAGATATGTAGATGTAACCTTGTTGCAGTATGTTACACAGTAACTGAGGGAAAACAAATTGTGCTCTGCAGTTATTTTCTTTTTATCTGTGGAGAGTTGATGAATGCAATGTTCTATAAGCTGCTAAAAAACATATATATATATATAACTTGGTTGTGTATTATTGTCACTTTTGTATTTGTGAGACAGCCTTCAACAATTATTGTTTCTGTTGACTGCCATGCCTGGGACACAGTGTAAATGGAAATATTGGTATTTTAGGTTTGCTTAATGTACCAGTTATGCCACAGACCAAAATGCCTCCATGTCACTGGCATGCCAGTATGTTACCATTTACCATCCTGACTCATCTTACCCACACTCTTTTATCAGTACTGCTGCTGTCTGGCAGTTTGTCCATTTGTAAGAAGAGCACACACTGTGTGTCTCTAGTAATGTGAATCTTGACGTGGTTAAAGGTTATTTTATCTCCAGAAGGGAAGAATGTGGGCACACTGATGACATTCCTGCATTGAACCTAATTAGCTGGTCACCAGACAGTGACCTTGACCAATGCCCACAGTCAGGTTTCTACTATTTGTCTCTACTTGTCTTAATCCTAGTCACATCCCAGATTCTACTGACACTTTGCAGTGTTGGACTATCTCTTTATCTACAAAGTAGATTCTTATACACATTTGATAATCAAATTATTTATATAATGAAAAATAGACACAAAAATATATATTTTTGCCTGTAAGTTGTAGGTGTCAGAACTAGTTTGTGAGTGGTCAAGTTGTGAATTTTTGCACGTTGGATTTCTTGGTTGGTTTCTTGGAGGAATGTATTTTACTAGCCTTGCTAAATCATTTGGTGAACTTATATACTGGTATATTTGTCTATGTAAAGATATTTTAAAGTTTTGTTTTAAACAGTAACACTGAGAAGATGTAACACTCTTTACTGTCTCTGTTTACCTAATGTGGTGTCTTAAGTGCCATTTATACTAAATCATGAAGTGTCACAATAAGTGTATAACAAGAATGTGCAGTAATTGATTCATATTAACAAGTGCCAACTAATTGTGCTAACAGAGGCAGTTATACCTACACAGGTATGATTCTCTAAATGATCTTTGTATGCATTTCACAGTGCATAGTGATTCTAAATGACTTGGTGTACATATACAGTGGTGTCCAAAAGTCTGAGACCACATTCAGACATTTGGACCCCACTGTGTATGCATAGGGTGATAGTACCTGTTCTTCAGAGGTTTCAGGTTGCCTTTTCTTCTTTATCTGTACTCTGTGCTGCATAGCAACTGTGGTGTAAATGCTTTGTTAGTAAGTCTTTGTGTCATATGTGTAAACTCAAATCTCAATAAAACTGGGACAAAAAAAAATTCAAATTTTTTTGTTGTTGTAGTATGGTTCTGTGTATCTCAATGGCTGAAACTACCAAGCAGGTTGGGAATAAGTGGAATGATGTGTGACCTCACCCCTCAGTGAGCCAACACACACTAAATCAACATGCATGGGTTTTGAACTGTTTTAAATCCGGCCTGTGCTCACATGGCATCCAAATCCACCATCATAGAAACAGAAGAGAAACACCATGTGATAAGTTTCTACCCATCAGGCCTGTCTTCATCCATACCATTCATAGCATCAGACTTTCTACAATGTCTGGATACATGTCTGTGTGTGGTTCTGTTTGGCTTGTTATGAGTCGAAGGGAATTCTGTTTGAGTGGAAGAGCTGCCTGCGGATTCTTATAGCTTTGGACCTCAGCTGGAAATGAAACCCCCAAAGGTCACATTCTCTGCAGTATTGAGATTTATTTATACAGGACAAGAGAATATTGCAGGAATCAAATCTGTTGACTTATGGTTATAGGATTCATATTTCAACCATTCCTATGGGCAAAGGCAAATATTTGATAATTGACAGATGATTTACAGTCAAATACGAACTGAAAATACTTGTTTTTTTTTTAAATTATATATTATTTTAATATTTTTTCCATTATTACAAACACTCTGCACAGGACTGATGTGTATGGGAACTAGATGTATTTTCTGTTCATGCTTGAAAAACCTTAATTCTGTCGTCAGCTGTGATAAATGTGGAGATGTTTAAGAAAGTTTGAAAGGTAGCACCATCAAGATTTGCAGCTATTTAAAACACACTGCGATGAAAGAAGTTTGCACGGAAGAGAAATATCTGAATGACCAGCAATGTGTTATGTGTGTAGTGTATACTTTTAAACGTATAACGGATATGTTCATTTTTTTTAAACATTGGAGCTGATCATTAAATGGAACAACATCGCCCCCTTTCGGCTAGGCCGCTGGTTGTTAAGGACCTCGTTGCCAGGTGAATTACAACAGTCACTGATTGGCTTCTCTCTTCTCTTTTAGCCAATCAACGCTGCTTTTGTAGCGACGTGTGTTCTTTTGGTGAAGCGTCTAGATACGAGGGACCTGCGAGCAGTCAGCCTGTTGAATAAAGTTAGCTAACGCATTTTGCTTTATCGCTTTTAAGACAAAGGAGGACAAACAATTTGAAACATATGACAACAAGAAGTAAAGTTTTGTAATGCGATTAGACGTAAAGAATACGTGGTAAACGAGTCAAGCTGTTTGCCTAAACTGGCACAATAACTTAGCTAGTGAAGGAAGTATCAAACACCTATTTTCCACGATGTTAAAATTCAGCTTCAGGAGGGAGAAAGACAAGGAGTTTGTAAGTTTTGAGTGTTTTACAAAACAAATTATCCTTTTCTGTCTCCAGCTAGCTAAAGTGCCTTTTGTCATGTAGCTCACATTGACCTAGCTGTTATTTGCCATTGAAACCATGCTAACTTCGTCACTTAACATCAACAAAATTTGAATAATTTCAGAAACATTCAAGCTAACGAGTGGTAACGTCATTTTATTAGCATTAATACCTCTTGTGGTGTGTGATATTAGTTGTGTTAACTCAAGTGGAAACATTGGGAAAACTGAGGGATTTATCGTCCACAACTTCTCTGCTGTTATTTGGAAATGTAGTCAAAGAATGATTGAATACTGGCTCTGTAGTGACCAGTATACAGTGTGTTTCCGGTAGAAAAAGCACACTGTTGTAACAGGCGGTTGCTTGCTTGCTATTACGTTAATCAAATGGTCATGTTGTGATTCTGTTATCATCCTTTCTATTCTTCCCCATCCTCCCATGTAACCTCTGTTTTTTCCTCATTTTGAGTGTTAACAGTTATTTTATGTACTAACTTTAATCCTCCTCAACCATTGTCATATAACCTACAGTGTGTGTGTTTGTGTCATAATGTGTTTTATGCTATCCCTCTCCCTAACCTTCCCTGTGTGTGTGTTGTGTAGAAACATATAGCCCCTGGTTTGATCCCTGCTGCCTCCATTGCTCCAAAGCCTGCTGTGCCTCGCACCCCACCCCCCCGCAGCCCAGACCCCTCACCTGAGAGACCCAGGTACCTAAAACTCTCCATCACCTTTAACCTTCAACATCCTTTCATTTTGTTGCCTTTCATCTGACACTATTTCCTGTTAAACCACTTTTTTGTAATGTTTTGCCCGTATCTTTTTGTAATGTTCAATGGAAATTGAGCTGAATAACCACATGCGGTTAAATTCACATGATCATTAGCAGTAGTGAAAAGTCCTTGCACAGCAGCTGAATGAATTCTGAGGAAACAGCTCCTCTACAATGTAGTGTCTCTCAAGGGTCACGTATTGGGCAACTAATGGGCAGTATTTTGAACAAGTTACCTCAGTAACATCTTGTTGCTAGATGGTAACAGATTGTTGACCCATTTGTTCAAGTTGATACCTCTACCTATCCCAAATGTATACTACATGTGGGCAAGTTGAAATCTGGTTTCTTCATGTAAGAGCTTTCACTGTTATTGTCACTGCAATGCAAAAGACTGTTGCCATTATTGATGTAATCATCACTAATTCTCATCATACATTCTCCTTCCTTTGCCACAAACTTAAATGATAAAGTGGAGTCTATTTTCTTTTCTTTTTTTCTGTATCTGGTTCACAGGGTTATTGTTGTGCTTTAAAATCCAAATGGCACATGGTGAATTTAAAACAATATCATCAAACCCATTTAAAGCGTTTGATAGCTGTTGAACTTAATGTGTCATAACATTAGCAATAACAAATTATGGACTTGGAATTTTGATCTGACAAGTAGTTTGCATTTCTCATGCCTTTCTGTTACACACAGTGTCTGTCTCTCCTCAAATGAACTGTGGCTTTCCATATGCAGATCAGCCTTAGCAGCAGCCATCTTGTCCTCTTCGCTCACTGGACAGACATGGGCCCTCCCTCCTGCCAGGCCAAGGTCTTTCTCTGAGAGTGAACGATCAGAGTCCTTCATATCTGAACCAAACATCAGCACAGCACTTTATAATAGGTAAAACCCCTGGGAAATACACCAGTATTATCTCAAGCTTTGTGATAAATGATTCTCACTATGCAAGGTGGCCTCCAATTTAAACCCTGTATTTATCAAATGTGATAGGGTAGAAAATCGGTCCCAAATAGCTCAGTGGATTGGTCCTGTTTTTAGGAATAGCTGTAAAAGTATAATTTCAGCGCCTTTTAAAGTAGAAATTCTATGACCTTTTAAAAAGGGGCTGTAAAAGCAGAAGAGCTATTTGTAAATTTTCAGATGTGACCTTGAAAAAGAGGGAAGGATTGTCATGCAAGAATATGGTTTTAATAGATTTTAATATTGAATATAGGCCCTGGTTTTCTTCAGTTCTATCTGTTTCCTCATGACCTTGACAACATCTATCTTAATAAACCATCTCATCTTGTAGTGAGCCTTTAATGAGCCTTAAAAATCCGTTTATTAATCTTTAAAAGTAGGTTTCACTGAAGACATTTTGACATGTCATAGTAGAAAAAGCATAGGTGAAAATAAAATAATTAATGACACCTGACATTCATTTAGCTGCTTCAGTTTCAGGGTCCTGATATTGTGCATGCTGATTCAATGTCACACATTCGTGTCTTCTGTGACACTTGAATATGTTAGAGCTATTGTATCACCTGTGCTTTTCCTAGTATGACAAGTCAAAATGTTTGCTGTGTGAAATACTTAATAGTAGAAGTTAGATAGGTTCTTTTACTTTGTCCCTCTATAAAAATAGAATTTAAACAAATTTTCCAACACTGTTCTTTCGAAATATTAAATTCTTACCTTCTTCAGAGACAGATGGTCAGAAAATTTGGCCAGCCGACCACGATTGTCCTCCCCTGACCACTCAGAGGAGCTGGAAGACAAGGAAGAGGAGTTAGAGAATGAAGAGGAAAGGGAGGACCATATCTACCAAACACTGGACAGAGGGGAGACTTGTTCAATCACAGATCCCGTTTACGCGCTGCCTGTGAAAGCTAAGGTAGGGTTCTACAGAAAGATATTGTTACGTATGAAAAATTCTTCCCACCATAAATAATGCTGTTAAACAGCTTTTTAACGAACTAGTTAACTTCCAGCTGGAGTTGCTTCATGGCCAACAGCAAAAGATTGCTCTGTCCAGCTGCCAGTAAATCTGTTTTATAACAGATAATTAGACATGTTAGAGCAGGAACAGCACAGGTGTAATTAATAATCTCAATAATGACATGCATTACATTTATCTGAGCCGGTTCCCAGGCTCTGTATGTACACTGAGAGATTGTTATCATGTTATCAGTTACACCTGTGCTTTTAATTTTATGACAAGTCAGAATATCTGCTTTAAGCAAGGTCTGTGTTGAATGTGTGTGTTGAGGGAAGACCATACCTTTTAAAATTGGTTCACTTTTTAATGCTTCTGAAGCTAATTGTGGGCATTGTGATACCTGTCAGACCCACTGGGAGGCACAGCTGTACATAGAATAGAGGTCTTGTACTGTAGAAAAGTGATCTGTTTAGTTTTTGCTAAAACTGTCACAGGATTTGATTCATCTAAGTCATCTTTACCTCTGCCAAGGGAGTTAGGTTTTCACCCGTGTTTGCTTACTCAGCAGGATTACACAAAAAGTGCTGAGCTGATTTGCACTGCACAAGGTGGAGGAATAGGGCATGAGCCAGGGAAGAACCCATTCAATTTTGGTGCAGCTCTGATCATTGAGTATGAATTTAACAATCAATTTATCTTGATTGATATTGTCCTTGGTGGAGGTCTGTGCTCTTTTTAATTAGTGTTGGTGGGGATTTAATTTTGGCTATTGTTGTTTGTTCCACTGTGCTTGTGCAGTTTTTTTATGTGCCTTTGTAATTGTGATTTACTGTAGTCACTGACTACAGTGTATTAGTAGTGCGTACATTTTTCCCCTGTCACACCTCTAAAATGTCTTTCTCTCACTGCCTGAAATGGCTTGCTTTGCCTACTCACTGTCAAGTCTTTTTCCACGGTCTATATAAAGTATGTACTTTCTTCTTGTTAGACAGTAAGACAGTATCTCAGTGATTACATCCCCAAAAGTCTGCTCTCACAGACTCATGGGATATTGTTCTATTCATGCTCTTTTCCTGTATACTGCTACCTTCAGTTGCTAACCTATACTGGTTCCAATGGTCAATTCCCCCTGTCAGTTGTCTTTCCAGGCCGTTGTAGAGTCTAGCTGGCTACTGGTTTATTCACAACATTACTCAGTCAGAGTTAGTTGAAAATATTTTGGCAACACAGAACAAGAGGTTGGTATTCCTTGTTGCAAAATATAAGGCGAGCACAAAGTGTAGCAGTTCATATTTTAAAGTCTAACATAATGATGTACCACCATACAAATTACATCCACACGAAACATCAGGCTATACCTTCATAAATATACACAACCATAAAGAGACAGCCACTTTCATCAGTTGCTGTCTTTATTATTCAGGATTAGGATTTGAGTGGGTGTGAAAAAATACCTGTACTGTGTTTCCATGTGAACATATGACTATGGTATCTTTTCTAGTCATATGGTTGTTATGCCTCTGTCCATCAGACTTATAATTGTGGCATAAAATGAACAGGTTATAGCTGTTTCTTTCCTGCTCTTGGTTTTCTGCTGTGACTGTTCTTTACACTGAAGCCAACACTGTGACTCATTCACATTGTTCACATCTGTCTCTTAAGATTCACAACAATAAACGCACAAGGTCTTATGTCCATTGTCATTTCGACAATGGCCATAAATGCAGTGGTCTCTGAAATTGCCTTGCACAAAAGGGATCCAGGCAGCAGGGCTTGGAAAATCATTTTGAAAGGACTATCTGTCTGTCTGACTGCCTGCCTGTCTGTCTGTATTTTATGTCTGTCTGTCTTCCAGACCAAAATGCCCCCACCAAAGCAGATGTCTGGCAGAAGAGTTCCTTCTTCAGGTACTGACTTCACACTAATTGGAGATGGGTGGACACTGTTATACACAGATATGTAGTCCCAAGTGTGTGAACATAGTAGTGACAAAGCAAAACCAATAAATAGGACAAAAAGTTGAGTATAGTGTGATTTATCATTTATCATCGTTTAAACTTACCATAGAGCACTGTTTATTTAAGAGTTACATATGTGAAAGCCCAAGAAAACAACTTCAGTGATCAATATCTACGTATTGTAGCTTTCCAATGGGCCTCCTTGGAAAACACAAGAAATTACTCAAGAATTTTTTTTTAACACATTTGACTGTTGAATTTTAGAATATTTATTGGTCATACTGTGATTTTGTTTTTATGTGGTAAGTTTGTTTTGAGCGCTGATCCAATGATTGTAGGTGCTCAGCCTCCACACACCCTGTATAGTATCAAACCTTCAAAATCAAAACATGTCACCTTTTCTATATTTATTACCATGTTATTTATATAGGATGTTGTTCTATCACTTGTCACTAACAAACATATTGTGTTTGACTTCTCTAAACTGGAGTCCTCTGAGTTTACATTACATTTACATTAATTAGAGTTAAGGTGATAACATCAACTTCAGCAGATAATATTGTGCTGAGTGTCTGTAAATATAAAACAACAAAGTGCATTCAGAAAGTAATCAGACCCCTTAAGTTCACTTGTTATGTTGCAGCCCCGTGCTATAATAATTTAAATAAAAAGTTTCCCTCATCAATACCCTATAATGACAATGAAAAAACAGAATTTTAGACATTTTTTGCAAATTTTGTAAAAAGGAAAAACTGAAATATCACATTGACAGAAGTATTGAGACCCTTAAGTCAGCACTTGCTGTATTGATGGAGCACCTTCAAAAGAGTGTGCTAGAAATTCAGAAACACAAAGCCTTTCTGAATAAGTGGACATCCCAGCAACAATAAAATCTTGGTAGTGCACCTCCAATAAAGCTATCTGGTGGACATGTACACTTTGCTATTGAGATGATATAAAGAAAGATGTGCAAATTGATTTTAGTGTATTTTTTTGCCCATACAAAAAAATATCACAGAATCTGACAGGCTCAGATACAAAATGTACTGCATGAGCCCTCTGCCTTTTAGTGAAGAATTGCAGCCAACATGTGTTTCATAATAGCCATAATGTAGCTTTACCTCATTAGAGCTTAATGGAAAGCCTCATTATAGTTGTTATTACCAGAGCTGGCCTCAGGCTTTTGGTGGTGATGAATTAAAACATTTAAGTGTTCCTCAAATGTTCCTACCTTAATCACTAAAGTGTGTATGCTACATGCAGGCTGCCTGTAATACATTCAAGCCATGGGGAAAGTCACTTTTATATAACAATATGCAGTTCATGGTAGAATGGGGTTATATAATTAATCCCACAGTACCCAGTACTTCTTCTGCAATTTTATTAATTTAATGATGCCATGATGTTTTTATGTTCTTATCTAACAGATTTCACTGAGGAAACCAGTGTCCAGTCTCCTGAGGCCAGATGTGAGTCCACCAAGAAGAAAGCCTCTGTCAGGATGAGCTCTGGCAGTCAGAGAGATGGTGTACCTTGTAAGTGAAGATCCTAAAGTTGCCTTCTGGTTTCTTGTAATTTTGACTTTTGTTTTTTTCATTTAGCTGAATCCTTAATGAAAAATAATTTGATTTTGTGTAGCTGAACTTTAAAGAGACACTTCATATTTGCCTCTCCGTTTCTCATGCTGTAACCTACCCTACATAGACAGCTTCAGACCTAGATCTTACCAGTGCACTCACTGTGGATAAGATAAGATATTCCTTTATTAGTCCCACTGTGGGTAAATTTGCAGTGTTGCAGCAGCAAAGTGGACAGTACAAAGAAAAGAGAAACTGCAAAATGTTAATATGAAATACTTAAAAAAACATAACAAAAATGGCAGCATAAAAGGTTGGCACAGTTGGTGTGTGTTAATTATAATTCCACATGGTGAGTTGTCTTTGGTGTGTGTGTGGTCTACTGAGTGCAGTGTTTGTTGTACAGTCTGACAGCAGCACAGGTGCAGCAGCCTGTCGCTGAAGGAGTTGCTCAGTGCTGTCAGTCCCCTGCATGGGGTAGGACATGTTCTCCAACATGGATGATAGCTTAGCCATCATTCTCCTGTAGCCCACTATCCCCACTGGGTCAAGGGGCATCCCAGAACAGAGCTGGCCTTCTTTATCAGTTTGTTTCAGTCTTTTCCTGTCAGAAGGAGAGATGCTGCTGCTCCAGTAGACCACACCATAGAAAATGGCTTATGCCTCCACAGAGTCATAGAAGGACCACAGCAGTGCCCCCTTCACTCCAAAATACTCAAGTCTCCTGAGCAGATAGAGTCTACTGTCTTTTTTTGTAAAGTGCATTAGTATAGTGTACTGTGTACTGTCAGTGAATTTATAGTATAACAGTGTACAAATCTGTCTGCAATCTTTGAAGTCTGTAAAAGGGATAAGCCAGCTTTTTATTTACAGTACAACAGTAAAAAAACAAGGCTTGCTTTAGATCAGGAAAAATGATTCAGCCATTACCTATGATTTATTTCCACCTGCCTCATACCACTGTTGACTGGTTGCACTACTACCCACCGCACACTGCTGTTGACTGGTCATGCTGCCCTCTCTCTGCATGTGCCTAAGATGTCATGAAAGACCAGTATTTTGTGATGGTAATTGCAGAGTGTATCTGTATTAGATTACCATCAATGTATATTCAGTTGTATTTACTGTAGTTGCAAACCTGTGTCTACATAGGATGCTGTTTTAAAGTTTAAACCCCAAATGAAAAGGGCTTCAGCAGCATTTAAAGGGAAATGTAATATACCTGAGTTCCCCTGAGCTTACATGCTACAAGATTTCTCATATCCACGAGAAAGGCAGTGGTAGCAATTAAGGAGAATTGCACCATGTACCTGTTAACAGTATATTGGGCATGCTGTTGATTTTCTCATCTTTTTGTTATTCCTATCTTCCCTCCACTCTGTTCTTGCAATGGTGGCGTTTTCTGTCTTACTGTGACAAAGGGCAGCCAATACCATACGACACTATTCCATGATATACCCTTTATTAGCAGGGTTATTACTGTACAATTAATGTATGCTAATACAGTTGTTAGTTTTAGTCACATGATATAGTCCAAGAGATTGTCAAAGTTACAGTCAAATTATTATGCTTTTGTTATGTATAATATTTCAAGAAATGTATCTCTGCTTACTCTACAAATGTCTTTGTTTATGTAACAGCCATGTGGGATACTTGCTTGAAGTATTCCCACAAGTAATCCTCTGACTCTATTATATGTTTTAGGAATATAGTACATTTCCATCTATTATTCTATGTACTGCCATTAAAAGTGTTTACCTGTCATATTTCAGCTGTGCTACCCATCCTAACCACTGACCACCCCAGCCAATCCACCCAAGCCAAAACCCCAAAACACCCCACCCAGCCATCTCCACAGCCCAGGAAGGCGTACAGTGAGGTGCAGAGGAAGGTGGTACAGGCCCTGCCGAAGAAAGCAAGAATGGCAGGTGAACAAACGCTACTGGAGGAGAGACTGCAGCACCTGGAACAGGAAATCAGTCACAGCCAAGCCTCCTCAAACCTGAGGTCATCAGCAGGTAGGGTGGAGGAGCCACTGTACATATACAGAGAGACAGAAAGAGAATCAACAGAGTGAAGGAAGGAGTATCAGAGGAAAGGGGATGAAGGGGAAATGAGAAAGAGAGAGGGAATGATGCAAGGGTAAAGGAAGGAGGTGGAGATTGTGCTGGGAGTAGATACGACTCTGACTCTCGATTCCCACAGCACCTCCTCAGAATGATGAGAAGAAGGGGGAGAGGGAACAATGAAAAGACACATGAAAGTGAAGAAAATCAAAAAGAGTTTAAAGGAGGATGGAAAATTGGCAGTGTAAATGGGCAGCAGGCTGAATTTGGTGGTTAGCGACTCTGACCTCCTGGTGGGCTGGAACGAGCAGTATGGAAAAGTACTGGAGTTCTCCTGCGGTCTCTGCCAGTGACACATTGATTATGTACTCTTTATTATACTCCGAGGGGGAAATTCTGTTTTCCTTTCTCAGGTTGAGGTTCAGTGTCAGCCAGCAGACCATATGGAGTGTCTCACTAACCCACCCTGCCATACAGTAGTTTTCTCAAGATTAGATTTTACCCGTTCTTTCTGTTCTTTCCTCCTAAAAATGTAATAATAAGCATAGCTTGTGTTTCATATTGTAAGGACTTTAAGGTCTTGACTGTGACATTTCTTGTTTGTAAACTATTGTAATATTTTGAGATTTATGAATTGTTCTAGTACTTTCTTTTTAAGTATCATGGTACTCTGAATAAGATCATTATTTAATATCTCAAAAATATTTATAACCTGACGCACTGTGCTTCCAGGCAGTCAGGCAGAACTACAGAATCTGAGGCAACATGCTCAGGAGCTGGTGGATGAAAATGATGCCCTCAAATTGACAGTTCACCGTCTGAATGTGGAACTGAGCCGCTACCAAACCCGCTTCCGACCACTGTCCAAACAGGAGGTATGACAAGATACAAGATGACTCCTCTGCTTCTGAGTAGTACCTCATTTTATGTATGAAGTGAAGTTCTTATGTTTGACTCTCTTCAGTGTTTTTGATACAGAATATAATCATGTTTTGTGGAAATACACTCAATCAAATTTACATAGCGACAATGAATGTGACCTCCTTACACCTGGTTGTAGCTGACATAGAACTGTCATAGGCTTGTACCTGCATCAGGAGAGTTTTGGCAGTGAACTTAAATAGCCAGCCTTAAAAAGCTTATCTGTAGAGCCCCTACTGTCAGGGAATGGCACTGAGAACCTTCCCACTTATCAGTCAGCTCAAGTTGCCAAAATTAAATTAAACCAGATGTGTCTGAGTTCTACTGTATTCACCTCTTCTTCTCTGTTCTCCACCACGATAAATTTTAGTCCATTTTGTCCTGTAATGTAATCCTTTTATCACCTCTCTTCTTACTTTAATTTAGTCAGCTTTCGTACAGAATCTATTACCAGCACATCACTTTATTTTCATAGCTTTAGCATTTCTTTGCAGCCAAACCTTTAAGATAAAATTCTGCCTTCGAACCAGAACCCCGCTGAGCATAAGGTTTTCTTTTTGTGTGTCCTTCCATCTGATTTGTTGGACTAAAAGAGATTCTTATTCCTGTCTGTGGCTCTCTGTCCATTCTGGGCTGTTGTGTGCGTTAATCATGGCTCCGCACGCTGTGCCTTCACACCGGGAGATCTTCTGCTCTCATCATTACCAGTTTCCTCTGTAGTTGCATGGCTCTGCTAGCCCTCATCATGGACAGTTGACGTGTGGCTGGTGAAAGCATAAGATCAAGAAAAATGATTAGTTAGTAGTTTTACAGTAAAATAATGCAGTAATAAGGGAAAGAAGAAGTGTGAATAGGTTCAGTTGGTTAAAATGATCTAATTCCATAGGTCACATAAACATTATCATTTACTTTTGATTCCCCTTTGGTTCTGTTGTTACTATACAACTGTGATATTCTTTACTACAGAAAACGTTGGAATAGATTTCCTGTGAAATGTTTCCATTCCTTGTACAGAAGAAACGGCAAAATACAAAACATTTTTTTCTACAGTTACTTAAATTGTTTTGGGTGTGTGAAGGACATTTAAAGCTGACATACATTATTGACCATGGTTATGATGATGATATGCTGACTGACTTTTTCAGGGTCTCCTCATCCCTGTATAAATGATTACACTAATATAACATGACAGTAATCTAAGGTGGTTAATGGTCAAATTTAGCTAATCAATATTTTTAACATGGCTAGCTAGTTTAATAGCCAAGTAATTTATTTTTAATACAGGTGGATGATAATTTAAAATAATGCCTATTAATTTAAAAGGCTGGCCAGTCTTTTCCATCTCAACCTCATGAAATAGATTTAATGAGTGAAATCATTCCTGCTCAGTCTGATAGTTTGGAAGTTCAGGGCCAGATTCACTAAAATAATTGCACGAAAGAAAGAAGGTATGCGCCATCACTCAAATGACCAAATCAGAATGACAGGTTGTTCAGTATCTGTCCACAATTACTGGAACCCTGCAGAGTAAATAAGGAAAATAAAGCCCATTTGCATGTGGTATGGCTCAGATTTACCAACCACTGTGACTAGTGAGCTCAAAAGTGATTTCCTGCCTTCAGTGAGACCTATATGGGAATAGATTTATTTGATGTTGTAGCTAATTTGAATAATTTCTGTTTGTCCTTTTTTTGTAGCTTGACACAAAGTATTTATCTCCTCTACTGCTGGCCTACGAAGAGAGGATAAAAGAGAAAGATGCACTTCTGCAAACCACAGAGGTAAAAGTGTTTATGACTCATTGTATGCATTTGTGTGAGTTTCTATTTATTATCCCCTCAGTCAGCTATGATGTCAACTTTCATGATAATGTTAGTGGGCTGTGTTATCGGAGCAGCAAAAAGTTAATCAACATGTGTTGCCTTGGATATATGCAACCCATGGGATCAAAACCAGCAATACACTTTGTGGTGAACATGACAGAGTATTTGTCTAGGTGTTGTTTTTTTTATTTTTTTTTTATAAAATGGCTACCTAAACAGTGTTGAGGCTGTGCATAACTTAAACTATGATTGTAGAGGGAAACAATGGTATTTGTTGTAAGGCTGTTACTGTAAATGGTGGAGGAACTGAAATTTAGTTTTTCTTCATCCTCAAGCACAGACTTTGATAATAATAGGTTATTTCAACTGTCAAAAGAAAATGAAGAAGAGAAGAATTTATTGGATGCCGATTAGAGATCCTTCAAAAGAAACTTGACATTTTTCACACAGCCTTCTTTTGTTCCTATTAGACAAATAAGAATCAAAAAGCATTCAGTGACAGTCTTCAGGGAAAAAGAGTGTCATGCATTGGACTATTCAGTTGCCAGTGAGATTGTACTCAGCAGGTTTATGTGCATGGTGTTAACAGTAACAGTGCCAACAGGAGCACAGGTTGTAATCACAGTCAGGAATGGTGTCTGGCTACGGGATCCCTAACCCTTGGAGTAGAGTTCTGTTTTTTTTTCCAGTTTAAAAGCTCTTATCTTGCATCCTTGAAATCAGAGGTCTTTGTGTGTCTGTGTCTGCTTGTAACAGGAGGAGGTGAAGAGGTTGCGTGTTCATGTAGAGCAGGTGATCAAAGAAAATAAGAGACTCCATGATGAAACTGCAAAGGTTGGAGGGGTCAGCCAGAAAGACTGGTAAGAAGAAATCTATTCTGTGTGTGTGTGTGTGTGTGTGTGTGTGTGTGTGTGTGTGTGTGTGTGTGTGTGTGTGTGTGTGCGCGCGTGTGTGCGTGCGTTTGGTGGTTCAACACTGTCAGCACTTGCTTGACTGTCACCACTCATTCTCCTCGTAGTGGAAATACCTCCTCTTGTCTGTCTTGGGGCCTGTTACTAATGTTTCCAGTATATTGTGTGAAATGATAAAAAAAAAAGTTGTAAAACCTTTACATTTTCCTCTGTGCTCCTATATCTTCCCCTTCACTACTATTTCTTTCATGGTCCCTCTAGCTCACTGACACTTACAAACTTACAGTATCTTCTCATAGTAAGTAGCTCTGGTGAGTCAGATAATTGCTTTCACTTTAACATGAAACAGCTGCAGTTTGAGACATTAATCTATTAAATTGTCCATCTAACATTGTTGCTGTTGCTCTCTAGTAGTAGGTGTGTGTATTACTACTTATACATTTGCACACATTTACATTCAGTGTATTCAGAAAGTGCTCTTATAGAGACCAACTTACTGAGTCGACCACTGAATACTGAACAGTTATTTACTATCCAGTATTCATGATTATGACAACACTACCACATTTAATGACAACCATATCACCCCATTTACTGATGATTATAAGAGAAAAAGGAACTCCAGGTTGGAAACTCCTGATCAGATTTCACTTTTGTTACTGTAGAATATATTACCTATTATTGTGCTGTCCTAATATGTAAGACAAAGTGTTAAGAGCTGTTTACAGTACATCAGTTTGCATGCAAACAAAGTAATCATTTAAGTGACTCACCATCTCTAGCTTGATGGTCATTCCATAGATTTTCAGGTCAAATGGTAAATCCTGTGTTTTTCAGGCTCTTTCACTCAGAGATCACTGATTGTTCTCCAGTCCACTAATGCATCCAAAACTAGTTATGAGGATAAAGAACGCATTACATTTAACTTAAAAAGGTGTATGTAATACAATTCTTTTATAAAATCAATATAAGATTATAAAGAAAAAGGTATAACCTATTCAGTACCAGTTAATACAGTGATATGTGTTTTTGTTTAATAATAATAATTTATAACTGCTATATTCATGTTATTCCTGAAATGACTTTGTGCTTTGCCTGTGTAAGTATAGACATAATCTCTCTCCCTCTCTCTTTCACTCTACAGTCATGAGCTACAACAACAGGCCATTCTGGTTTTGAAGGAGAACCAGGTTTTGATTGATCAACTTGAGGCTCAGCATGTTAAGGCCAAGGCCAACCATAGTAAACACCACTCTGAAGGTACTGGCTACAGTGAAAGACTTAAATTTAAAAATCAAGTTCTTATAGCTAACTGTAGATGCAGGTTCTTTTCTCTGATCCACTCTGCTTTCATTTAGACTGTTTACACTCAATTTCCCTTCTCCTCTCTGTAGTATCCAAGGTGTCTAAGCAACTGCAGTTGTTAGAGGCAGAAAAGCAGCATTTGCAGGAGGATCTGGAAGAGAGCAGGAGGCAGGTGCAGAAAAATATGAGGGAGGTCCAAGTTCTGCAGGCCCGCTTGAAGGATGCTGTCACCTGGGATGAACACTGCAACATTGCTGGGAAACTCAGAGGGTACTGCATCAATGTCTTATTTTATTGAATATTTCTAAAATATGAATGAATCAGTATCAACAACTGTCCTTCTTCTAAGTGAGGGCACCGTTGTTTTCTCTCTGTGTTGAAGCGAGAATAAGAAGAACTTAACACAAACCCTGAACAGTTTATGTGTATAACAGTTTATAAGTAATACAAATTCTCACTTGCTGTATAGAAGTCCATATTCTCATCCAGAAATGCCAGATGTCAGAGCTCCTCATTGCTAACACTTCACCTCAGCTAAGTTTTAGTTCAGTTTATTAATTCAGTGTAGATTTGATTTGTAGCATATAAAACAGGAACTAGATGAGAAGAGCAAATGAGTAGCCCCTGAGGATTTGTGCTTTTAATTGCAACAGAGAGGCACCGGGATGTGAAAAATACATTAATGTGGTAGAGCAGAATCATATCTGTAACTGTTTTAGTTATGTTTGATTGAGGAGGGAAAGAAAGCCCGTAGGCTTTACACATATCAATCTAAATAAGTAGTATAAAGATGTAAGTTAGGATTAGTTAGTATATGGTACATTATATAGTGACAGGATACATTTATTAATTAAAAGTATTTTATTTATGTCAATTACCTACTGTATGTACACTCATTTCATTTCTACTCAGTGTGAGCGACTGTACTCTACACTTGCTGTCATTTACTTGTAGAGCAGAGGAGAGATAGGTTGACGTTCAGTGCAATAAAAGCTTTCCAAGTGTTATAAATCCCTCTCCAATAGACAGATGTCGACCCCAAATGTCTGAAAGTCAGGCCAAGATATCAGTCACTGGTGACAGTGGTGAGGATGCTAGTTGCTGCAGTTTCATGACCGCTGTCCAAGGACTACATTTCTAGGAGCTTCTAGGACCTTTTTTGTGACAGCGCCAACTACTGAATTGGGTAAAAATAGGGGTAGGGTTAGTGTGTGTAGAACAAATCGTGTTTCTAATATGGATTGGGCAACGACACCACGCAAATACTACTTTCTGACTTAGTAGGTGGCAGCTGCATGAAAAACTAGGGTCCTAGAAATGTGGGTGTATGACTGTGGACCTGTGGAAACTGCTGCCTCCTCTACTACAGGAACATGCTACTCGAGCCTGCTTCCCCACACCCCCCCCCACGCACACCTGTTCCCCCAAGGCTGTCAGCCTAGGGGAAACACTGATCAAGTAGCAGATGTTGTGTTATAATGTGCTGTAAAGTCCGCTTTTGGCTCTCAGGCAGCTGGAGCAGCAGGAGAAAAAGAACAAGAGTGAGATGGACCAGCTGCATCTTAGAGTGTCCCGTCTGCAGGAAGAGAATAGGAGTCTGGCTCTGGACAAAGCCAATCTGACTGCTGATATAAAGAGAATGGAGGCTGAGCTTGAGCTTACCAGACAAGCCAACAGGTACTAAACATTCACAGTTCTTTGTCTGCTGTCATCTCACACATGAATCCTGGCACATGCCACACAGATCCTTGATGGATTTGCGTCTTAGACATGCTTTTGGTCAGGTCAAAGTATATTTGGATTTACACCCAAACTGGATTTAGGACACTACAGTCAAAGTAAATTAGGTTACAGTCTAAGTCCAAAAATTATGCAGGAGATGAAGCAGTCACTTTGTGAAGCTGAGCAGGTAGCTGTTACAACAGACAGATGGAGCAGCTTGTTCAAAAGTGGGATATTACATTACCACACACTTCATGTCAAAAGATTGGACTATACAAATGCTCTTCTCCAGACCTGTGGGTTGTGTGTTGTGTGTTGTTTGACCATGACCATGTTTTGAGCAAGGTCTCTAACCCCTAGCTGCTCAGTGGCCAACAGATTAGCATGTGGTTGTGCTGGGCAGGTTCCAGGTGTGAGTGTATACAACTGTATGATCAGAACTTACCTGAAAAAGTCAACTTGGCTCTCAGTGAACTCCCCTGAATAAATAAAGGTTAAGGGTGTACTGCTACTGTTATTATTGCTACTGCTACTTTAGATGAGACTAAAATGTGTGGTCAGTACTGCTCCAGCTATTATTATTTGGCATATTTTAAAATGTGTTTTTTTGTTGAACAAACATTTTAGCACAAAGCTATGCATTATGTAGTTAAAAATAGGTACCGGTAGTTAAATGGACATGTTCTAAGCATTCTAAGATTGGTATGTGGTTCTTAATAATATGGTATAAAGTAATTTTATTATGTTGTTAAATGCAGAAGAATGTAGTTATTTCAATCAATAGTGTGTTTTCACTTTTTTACTTGTTTAGGGCTCTTCTAGGGACTGTGTGGGTACAAACTGTGTTTGTTGGACATCTCCTTCAGTCTGGTAGCTTTGTTCCACCTGTTCACATGTTCATCTTTTTCTTATTAGTGCATGGACGTTTAATGACTATGTATAGTTCCCAAGATAGCTCTGCCCAAAATAGACAGAGGTGCATTCAGCTAGGATAAAAAACTGCCTGTGCAGTGCCTCTAATGGTTACAGTTTTGGCTAATAATTACTGAATCAAGGTGTGACATGGAAAATCTCACCAAACTAAACAGGAAGAAACATGAATACCTCGTTAAATCAAATTGCCCACAACTGAAGTTTTTCTCATGTTTAGATAAATATTCTCACTCCAAAAAATGAAAAGAAAAACATGAAATTCCTAGTGTGAGAGGGTGATGTTATTTAAACCACTGTACAGGCATAAGCTGAAGTTTACAGTGGCTTTGAGACAGCATCACAAATACTATCGTTCAGATCAGGTTATTTTCCAACAGTGCATCAT
Source organism: Seriola lalandi dorsalis (assembly GCF_002814215.2). Taxonomy (NCBI): domain Eukaryota; kingdom Metazoa; phylum Chordata; class Actinopteri; order Carangiformes; family Carangidae; genus Seriola; species Seriola lalandi. Next base: position 3,376,127 of record NW_019525450.1, read on the forward strand.
ATATTTTGTGTCAGGGATTATAGCCGTTCTAAAATCTGCTCTGGTCTCTGCAACCTTCCTCTGCTCCCTGTAGGCAAGTTGAGATTAATGTTGTCTTTCTCATTCTGAAGTGTGAAGATTGTTGGGAGGTGTTTGATTAACCAACAGTTTTTTCACCCTGCCTGCATCGAGCTGACAGGGTCTCAAGATATTATCCACTAAGCTCTCTTCTCTTTTCTGTTCCTTTCCTACACTTATATCTGCTATCTTCCTTATCCTTAACCCCTGTTACATTTTTCCTAAATCTCCTCGCTCCTCCGGTTTGTGCTCCTGTGTTTTGCAGTCCTCCTATCCCTCTCCATCCCATTGCATATTTTTTCTCCCTACTCTTTTTCTCCATCTTTTGCTTTAATCCTCGTTTACCTATTCTGTTCTTCTGTCCCGTCTCTCCATCATCCAGGAAGGCTGAGAGGAGGATGAGTGTATTGAAGCGGCAGAAGGAAGAGTGTGTGTTGAAGGAGGAAAAGATTCGGCATTACCTTGGAGCTGTCATTTCTGTGGCAGAGCATGTTTCGCAGGAGAGAGACCAACTACTACACATGGTACTACTGATGTTACTGATACTGTACAGCAATTTTATATTAATCATATAATATATAGAGAGTTGTTTTTGGAACTATAGAGTTTATTTAACCTTTAGGCTGTCACTAGAAGTGTCAGCCGTATGATTTGACAGCAGTGTACTTGATCATTTGCTAGGTATTTAATTAGTGTGCAGGCAGGTGGGATTATAAAAACAACCACAGCAGAGCTGGCAGGCACCCAGAGCACAATTTGACAGTCAGGAAATACTACAGCAGCACGGACAACCTGGGAAATGCTTGGAAACCATAATGCTGCCCTCTGCATATAGTGAGAAGCAGCAACAGATCCACAGAGACAAAAAAAACAAAAAACTCTTCCAAAACCTTTTGCGCCTGGGGACTTCATTTATCAAACAGCTGCAGTTTCCCCTGCAATCTGAGGCACACTCTTCATGTCAGCAGTAAAATGCAGGGACAACTGTGTAAGTATGATAAGTGTGACTAATTATGCATTCGACTGAATTTACTGAGGTGCCTGCAATAGACTTGTCACAGCGGGAAAAGCACAGGTGTAATTGGAAACAACTGCATTCCATTTAGTTCGGATAGACTCATCGTTCTGGTATTACATGCTGGTTGACTGTCATGGCTTACTGGTACATTGATTGAGCAATAAATGGAAAACCGCTGCAGCTAGCAATAGCCCTGTACTGAGAAGACACTTACAGTTTGGCTGCATTTCCCTCAGGATTTCAGAGAGACATCACAGAGCGTCTGTTGGACCTGCTGCACTGTCCCACCAAGTTCAATTTTCAATTCAATATGCTTTATTGGCCTGAATATGAGGTAGACAATATTTCCAAAGTGTCACAGACAATATAATTATATTAGAAAAAATAACACATATATAAACGTATATGTCAAGATTGTGGATTGTGTATAATTGTGTCTTTGAGACTTCCATCATGCAACGCATTTATCCAGGATAACTGGGTAGAAGAGAGATGTATAGATGTGTGTATATAACATTACATAACAACATATATAACATTTGTTTAATAACTTCTATGGAATGAATATGAAGTAATCAAGCTTAAAGATTTGGACATATTATAATTTTTGGAGTGATAAATGATTTAGGTAAGATTGAACAATGGGAATTGTCCAGAATGACATTTCTTTTCTAGTGGACTAGTGGAAGTGTTGCGAGCGCCAACTCCAGGCCACATACCCTTGAGAAGGCAGTGCTCTCACTCCAGAAAAGTTAATTAACAGCCTCCTAGTTCTGTTAGTTTACTAAATGAGCTTGATTTATGTGCAGGCTGCTGACAGCTGCAAAAACTAAAACGAGGTGACAGGCATCACAAAAGAAATAATTTTTACTTGACAAAGGCTTCAATTTGATCAAAATCAAGCCACAATATACCTCTTATTAAATCAAAAACTAGAGCTTATCTGAAACAAATAGTTGAAAGCAAAGGAAGTACTTCAGTATGTACTTGGCTCAGTCAGCGTCATGTCTGGAAGAAGAATGGAGAAAATTTTTTCTGGTAAATGTTAATGGATGCAGGGACTTTGCCATATCTGTTTAGACGATAAGCAAGAGCTTGTAGAAGGTCAGCTTGACACTATATTAGAGGCAGCAGGTCTAAAGCTAACAAGAACCTATTTTTTCTGGATGAGGACAAGGTGACCACAATGATGTGTGTGTGTGTGTGTGTGTGTGTGTGTGTGTGTGTGCTGGTATTTAAGCTATTATAGTTGTTTATTTGCTGCATTTTGGCTGGAGCACAGAGCAGCAGAACTGTTTCTATGTCCACATTTAAAGAACACTGGCACATCAGTTACATTTTAATTGTTGTTGACTTCAGTGACTGAGACCACCAGGATAACAGTATTTTATGTTTAGACAGCTTGCTGATGTTTCTTAAAATTTTGAGTTACACTCTCTTTTCTGCATTTTGTAGTGAATATCAAGTTATTTCCTGGTGAAATCCTGGTAATTATACAAATAGGGACTGAAACTCTTTCAAAAAGACAGTTTATTAGATTAATTCTCTAAATGAAATTATAGTAAATTAACATTTACTGAGGGCACAATGAAACTCCGACCCTCTTTTAACAAATCTGTGCAGATTTGTAACTTTTTAGAGGCAGAGAGAAGTCAGATTAGGAATCAGTGCACCAGCTGTGTTATATGCTGACAGAAATTGTTTGGGTTAATAATTTGATATTTAATTTGTATTGCTAATCGCTTCTGTAATTTCCATGTACCCCTTTTAAAATCATTGATTATATAAAACTGAAAATAGGTAGTTTGTGGCAGTGTTTGTGCCTCTCAAAGGGCGACTGCAAGTTTCAACAGTCTTTCCTTCTTTTCTTTTACCCATCTCTCCCATAATCCTTATTTCCAATTTCCTTCATCCAATTGTGCACTCCACCCCCCTCTGTGTTCCACTCTTAGATCAGTAACCTCCCATCTCCCCTCTCTACCTCACCAGGCTTCAGTTCTTCAGCAGGAAAAGCAGGGATTCATCAGCAGGATACTGAATGGCACTGTGCGATTTGGAAAACTACAGGAAGAAGTCAAAGTAAGTTCCTTTATTCAAATATTACTTTCTGACTAAAATCAACCCCATGGCCCATTTTATCATAAGAATTATGTTTCAGCATTTTTGAAAAGGTAAACCAGTACAGTGGATTTGCTTCATCTTTTAGTGGCCTACATAGAGGATTAGGGAGTTAACCAGATCTGTTGGATCATCATTAGTTCTTTAAAACTACCTTGTTAAAATAGTATATTAAAAGTAAATTCCACCATAACCCATGATGCCAGGTCAGCTTGTGAGGCTACTGCTTTGGCTCAGTTGATGCATAAACCTAAACTTCATTTTGCCCAGGATGACACTCCAATCTACTTCCTATTGATCAGGCCACTCCACTGCACTTGATAAACCATCTGTTATCGGCCCTCACCACAGTTGTGCCACTCAGATTGTCATCTCTCGAGCTGAGCGTATTGGGTCTCTAAGGACTTTAGTTTACAAGAGTCCAGAATCACACCACACACAATCTGTGGGTTAAATGTAAAGAAAACATCACCATAAAGACATAATGATCAGCTATGATATCAATGGCACTGTGTGTACTGGTCTCTGAGACTTTGATCCACTGATCTCAGAGCATCCCTGCGACACTGCTGCTGCTGTTAGTTATGGAGTTCTCTCTAACCTGTGGTAATGCACATGTCCATACAGGCCGTTATTTTTTTTTCATATACTTTATTTCTGCTGCTTATTACTTTCTGTATATTATTAATTTATGGACTATACTATATGCGACATATACAGTATATACAAAACTGAAACCTATATACAGATACTGTACAAGACAGAAATGATTTGAGGCAGTGGGCAGGCACGCACTCCCTTGCTCAGATCATAAACAGAAGGCTCAGTGCCAGGCAGGCAATCAGGTAAACTGGGGAGCAAGTCAAGCAGTGTATATGTACACTTTATGAGTAGCATGACGCAGTTAGCAGTATGATGTGCTGCTGGATAGGCAGTTGTAGCAATATTTGACTCTTTCAAAGATTTCTTACTTCTGGTGTAAGTTGTTTTACATGGAGGTTTTTTATAAAGGGCAGTTGCTGTGTAAGACACAACTATGGCCATAGCTTTTCTTCATCTATTCCGGGCCAAAACTGCATGGATTCTACCCCTTTTATGAAATTAAAATGGAGCCTATTCTAGGGAGTCACCATGGCAACCTTTTCTACATCTACCTACAATGTCATCTTGGTTTGAAACTAACTAGTATGGCTAACAGTTGTGCTGCAAATCCAACTGGTACAGCCTTTGTTTGTTTGTTTGTTTGTTTGTTTGTTTGTTTGTTTGTTTGTTTGTTTGTTTGTTTGTTTGTTATGCCAAACGTGAACACATTATTAGTCTGGCAGTATCAGTGCCTTGCTGTAGGTCCAGTGCTCTTTGTGTCTTCCAGCTGTCAGAAGCTCTTGTCACTCAAGCCACAGCAGGGAAAATATTTCAGTTCTTCTGACAATTTTATTAGTGTCTCTATAGCAACAGCCCAGAGTGAAAGAGTTGTGTGTTTATGTGTGTAATGTGATTTCTATTGGTGGTGATCAGACCATTGAAAGACGAGAGCTATAGATGTGTAGCAGGATATTATTCCCTTCCTCCTTTTGTACTTCACTAGTGTACTCGCTCATACCCCTCCAGAAAAACAAGAGATTAAGTAAGACAACACTTAAAGGTAGAATTATAGTTCTTCAAAGTGTAGCAGATGTTGTATTCGAGCTGTATATGATGTAAAGATTGTTTACAACATAGGTTTGAAACCACTGACTGTGATAGACCTGCCACAACACAATAAATGAATCATGCATCAGCAGGTAGTGATTTGCCTTCGGTTAATCTCCCTCAAATATACTATTCAGATGACAATAAAGGTCTACAAGACGGTGGATACATTACTGAGATTTCTCTCAGATGTTCCATTTTAAAGCTCAATGATTATATTCTCTAAAAATTGAATTTCAAATGGTATATATTTTCTGCCTTACCATTTTACCTGCCTCAGTACAGTACAATCCCTTTTGTATTCCGTTGCAGCTCATGGGGGCTATTGAACTTGATGAGGTGTTTATCCTCACAGCAGTTGGCAGGTGACTCATTCTGAGAGGGGGATGTAGATTAATTATAATGTGGATTTGTTATCTCTAGCTCTCACAGTTCATGTAAATTCCAGCAGTTGCTTTCTAACTCCACTTTTCATGTGATTGTTATAAACCTATAGCGACTGAAATGAATGTTGCTGCATTATCAATAAAAAAGACAGGGGTTGTGTTAGTGAGTGCTATAAAGGGAGGACAGATTGTGAGTACATTATTCATGTGTAATTAAAATTCATGCCCCATCTTTTTAAACACCTGAAAATGTTGAATATTTTATTGAGTGCTTGTATAAATATAGCAAGGTCACACGTTTGCATGACCCACGCTGCTTGACGTCAGCGTGAGATGACTTACAGGCAGCAAGCTGAATTAAGGAGTCTATACTATCACGACACATCCTTGATGAACTACACTTAACTACTGTCAACTGTGCTAATTAGTACATTTTTAAAGAGAGAAACAGTCCCTATAAAAACTGATGACAGTGAGGTCTGTGGATTATTCATTGGTATTTTGTTCAGAGTTGTCTTACATTTGGACCAATATGGTCATTCTTTTTTCAGATGTAGGACTTTTTTTGTGCAACCTGCCACTCAAGCTGAGAAAGATGAAAGGCAGGGTCCTGTAGATGTCGGACAGTACAACCAGCAGGACAAACGCTCCCCTGAAAAGCACTCTGTCCAACAGCTCTGCCAGTCAGGCAGAAAATAAAATCTCTTTCTACTGTCTGACCTGCTGCCATTGTCTGTCATCTCTCATTACTATGTTTCTTTCCTTTGTCTCTTCTTATTTTGTTTCCAGCTGGTTGCACTGTATAAATCAGTCCCAGCAGCACTTTATGGCTTATTACAGTGTGTCTTTGACCATCACAGTGCTTAAAAAAATCATAGGCTGACAGTACTCGCCTTATGATTTTATCGTCCAGTATTGGCCTATCACAGATATATCAGTATTGGTGCATATATTCTCCGATATGCGCTGATATGAATACTTTTATTAAGAACTAATAATGCTGTGTAAATCCTCGGGTCAAGTCAAGTTATATAGGCAGCATTTTATGCATATTTGATCCTTTGTTTTCATTCAAATTATATATATATATATATATATATATATATATAACATATAACATATTTGTTCTTATGTTTTTCTTATCGTTATCGTTAGTTATTTATTTTTATAGTTATTTATTTAGTTCCCAGTGAAGTTTACCGTTTCAGTGCACTGATGTCATTTTGGACAAAAAAGTTTATTGTTGAACTGTAAAATATCCTGCTTTCATTACATATCTTTTTCACAAGTGTTTCTATATATATCGGCCGATATATCGATATCAGAATTCTTTTACTTCCTAATATCGGTATCAGCATCGGCCCCAAAAATCCAATATTGGTCAGGCTCTAGAGTTCATTAGTTTGAAGTATAACAGCATCTAGTCTCTTTGAGCTTGATGACACAGACTATGCAAGATTAAACAGTGATGACAGTATTGATTGTGCTGACATTCAAAAGGTGGACTTAATCAGGAGCCAGCATCCATGAAAATAAATATGCACACAAGCAACATATAGAAAATTATTCTCCATTTATTCCATTGTCTTTAATCAGAAGTGTGGCACTAAGCTGAGAGCTGAGGAGATCATAGACAGAAACACAGGAAAACATAGGAGAGGGTAGAGAGACAGTGATCGAGACAAGTTGCCAAAGGAAAGGAAAAAAAGAAAGTAAAAAACTGCAATGTCAGAGAATAAACTGCACTTCTACAGGAACAGTTTAGCACAAAATTATTATTATTATTTTTTCCAAAATACTACATTTTAATTTTTATGAAAAAATATCATTATCTGAAGTTTATAATTAATAATCAGTCAAGGGCCCTCAATGATCAAAGTTGTACTGAAAAGCTACTAATTTGACTCTTAAGATTAAAATGTGGGTGTTTAGGAGTGAAAGAAAGTTGGTAATTGTCAAATGTAAATAGTTGCTCCAAATACCGCCAAAAGTAAATCACCATGCTCTTGTACTGCAACTTCCATTTACATGAAACAATTTATAGTCTAAAGCTTCTTTTAAATGCTGCTGGAAATGTAAATCATTGCTGTTTACGAATGCAGCAATTCAAGATGTCTTGGAGGACAAACTTCTAACACAGTAGAATATATATTGTGGTCACAGAGCTATAAGGAAAACTACTTTTTGGAACCCACAGGAGAAGCTTAAAGCTACAGGAGACTTCAATGAAAGCTTTGAAATTATATTTAAAAAGTGTAATAATTGTTAAAACAACACCATAGTTTATTGTGACTTTTGTCATGATGATACACATAGGGGCATATTTCTCTTACGTACAAAATAAACTCAAGATGCCACATAGACCCAACATTTAAGTGCCACACAATAACAAATCCACATGGCTGAAGTGTGGCAGTATATGTGTACCATGTCAGTATGGAGGTTAAGAGAGGACTCCGATGGCCATAAACTGTACCTTTGAGTCCAATCAGCTTTTTACAACCTGTACAAAAACAAGACTAGATCAAAACTGTGTATGACTGGACCATGTGGTGGGCTATTTGTCAGCTCGTGTCAGCCGGTTTCAGCCCTCCTCTCTCCTCCTCTCTGTGCTCACATCTACAGTATTTTGTCCCTGTTCAGACCTGGTACTAACATCCTTCTCAGGTGATCTGATAACAGGTGGACAGCTCTAAGTTCAGGTGTGAGTGCACCAAAGACACATTTAGGACGCATTTTAGATCAAATCACTCTAATGCTAATTAGTCCCACCACAGTTTTATAATGAAATGAAAATGTTTTACTATTTCAAATGGCTAAAATCGTATTTCATGATAGAACTGTGCACAGTGCTTTCACTCAACCCCTCCTTGTCCTGCTCTCTTTCCCTCTCACACACAAACACATTGACAACCTGTCTTTCCATAGTCAGACTGGCTAAAAACAACAACGTATACATGTTTATTTGCATATACAGTGGGTAAGTAAGATCTGATCACAAGTGGTCACTTGAGACGTCACCAAAGATGCATGTTAATGCCAGGTCTGAGCAGGGCCTCTGATACAGCCGAATTCCTAGTAAAGTTGTTCTCATTTACATGTTTTTGCGTATTTGTTGTCAGACAAAATCACCATACACAAAGTTGGCAAAGACTGTGCTGTGATTTTGACTTGATTTACTTGTAAAGTGATCACTCAGAGAGAAAGGTAGACGGTCATTAATGTCAGCTGCTTTGCATTCAGCTGTGCTTACAGAGGGAAAGCCCGACCTCACACACATGGGGTATTACTGGTGACTGTCTTCCACAGAAAATGGCTAAGGTTTGTCCAAAAAGTAGCTAGATTTGTTGCTAGGTACATTTTTGAAAAAGGGGTGTGAAAAGTCAATAAATGTGGCGACAAAGTTGGTAGGTTGGCTACTTCTTTGCACCAAACCATTTTGAAAGAGCAATTTCTAAAGGGTGACTTAAATGCTCGGCCATCACTCAGTCAGTCAGCAACATTTGTGTTTAGGGCTGGCTAAAAATTACAACCAAGCAGCCTTGTTCAACCCAACAAGAAACTTAAGTTTGTTGCTAAACATCAAAAGAGTATCAAAAAACCTGAGATATGAGTCTGGCTTATGTGTTACATATACCAGATAGACTCAAAAAGACAACCTGACTGACATGCGTGTATTTGAGTCAGATGGAGAGAAAGAGAAGGAGGGGGCAGATTAAATAAGTAATAATAACAACCTCATCACACATACTGAATGCCCAAAACGGGTAACAAAGTATTATGGCCAATTCACAAATTTGGCAATTTGTGTTTTGTATTTTGAAATGTGCATTGCATGCAAATATTCTTTCTCTTCCTGCTAAGATCTGGAATTTTAGTGGTGAATAATCCTGTAATAGTTCTTGCATTGCTCAATAATACGCTACAGTGCTTTTCTTGCAACTTCAGCTAATTCATGACCTGTCAATCACATATCCCTTGAAGAGCAATATTCCATATTCTGTTTTACATAGAGTTTGTCAGCCAGAATATAAAGATGTTGAAACAGACTTGTATCGGCAGGTTTAACAGATTGATATCTTTAAATCCATTGTCAGGGCCAATGCTTCTCCATCATACAATATACAGTTATTGATATTTTCAGGAGCTGATGGCAAGACAGTATCACAGTTGAAATCTATTCAATTCTGAGTTACCTGTAGCTTTAACATTTAGTAGCATGTAGTGCTAATATAAATACTGGCTTATTTCCTCCACTTTGTTCTTACTGACAACTGCTAATTATCCAATCATATGCATAAATGCAGTTGTTAAGTGACTTGTAATGTAGAAGATTCAAATTCTGTGAATTTTTCTTAATAGTTTGCTCATGTGGTCTATGATATAAATACCCTTGCTATTTGGTCTGTGATGTTTCATTTGTAGTGCTTTTTCACCAGAAGGTGCTGTGTATATTCATGGTTTAGAGTTGAATCAAAATGTACAGGCATCCGAAAGTATATCCCACCCTTCACTTAAAAATGATTGCTAAGTTTTTGTTGGTATACAACGCTGATAAATGAGGGCCCAGGACTTTGTCAAAGTTTAAGTCAAAGATTAAAGGTCTGCTCTCAAATCTAAAATGTTAGACTAGGTCATACACACAACACAGAACAAATAAGGTCACAAAAATACATTACAGAAATGTAGGTATAGGCGCTGTTCCTACTAACAGAGCTTGTCGGTGGCTGTGGCCGAACCAGTTTCTGAGTTTCATCCTAAAAGCGTAGACCATCACTGAAAATGGTCTTCCTAGATGTTCTGACTGGCCCATTATTTGCATTGAAGTAACTAACTGGTAGTCAGTCAGTCTCTTGTTGGGGAAACAACATCACTTTCACTTTTGGAACTCATATCTATCTACATAACAAACCAAATTTCCGTTTTTTGCCGCTCATTTTATCCCATCCAAGGACCATCAGTTTAGTCACATCATATCAGCCTCTGGTGGAGCAGTCACACATTCCCTGACACAGACACTGGCAAAATCCATAGACCAGGCAGACTGTCAAACTTGATGGTACCAAGCTAACGCATACAATACCCAGAGTCACTCTCTGGATCACTAACAAGTAGATTCCTAGAGGCAGCGAGCCAAAGTATAAGAAACCCAGCAGCCACACCAGGATGCGTGGGACATGGTTACAGAACTTGGACAGGGCATCCTGATCAGTTGGCCCATTGGAGCCCATTGATACTGAGTCCAGGCTCTGCTCAGTGTAAATGTCAGAGCGGCTCGGGGAGTGCTGTGAGTTCCTCTGCACTTCCATTATGGTGATAACCAGGCAGTTAGAGGAGTCATGAGATGGGCTAGAGGAGGAGAAACTCTTTGGAGTCAGAACCACCTCCTTGTTGTGGTCGGAGCTCCAGGATTTGTCCCGCATTGCCAAGTGGGACATGATGTTAGCATCGTCAGGCAGGGATGACACCTCAAACTCTGTGATCTCAGTTTGGTGTCGGCAAAAGGGGCAGGAGATGCAGCCTGCACCATCAGCAATATCCAGGATCTTGATGAGGCAGCGGGCACAGACCCGGTGCAGGCAGTCCAGGATCTTAGGCTTGCGGTTGTGGGCATTGTAGCGCTGGTAACAGATTTTACACTCTAATTCCTCTGGTGGAGGACAGTCCTTCTCCTCTAACTCAGGCTGAGGGCAGCTCATCTTCAAGTCATGTTCTGGGGAAAGATATAGAGGCAGAGACAGATTGAGAAAAAGAGTTAGAAGGATAATGATAATATAGTGCAGCATTACATGTGACTTTGAATAGTATGTTGCAGATGGCACTGAAACAAGTGGATGTTTCTGACTACAGTATCTGGTGTATCTCTGCCTGGCAGGAAAAGGTCAGGACTCTGCCTCCTTCTCTGACTGCTTCTGCTCTGTGTACCTGCTGCTGATGAATGATTTATGTTTTGGGAATTGGATCAGGGTGTCATCACAGAGCCATTTGTGGCAAAGCAAGAGCCAGTAATGCTATTGATCGTTGGGGAGAGGTGGCAGGCACGGATGCTCCTTCAACAGTTTTTGTTGATTTGGTGTTTAGAATACAATGTTTTTTTTTTTTTTTTAGTTCTTAATTAAATGACCCCCAAATTGAATCTTTCACATTGTTTCTTTTAGTTTTATTTTTGTTGTTCCTTTGATCATATAAAGCCCTGTTTAGTTTTTATGTGATTTGTAAACATGTGAAACTGCAAAGTAATTTCTTTGTTACAAGCCATTCACTTCCGTGTTGTTTATATTGACTTATGTCACTGAGCAATTGAATGTTTTAGTTGGCATTAATCTGTGACAGCTGAATTAATTCAGATCAAAAATTTAATTTAAATACTATCATGCTTCTGTCTATTGATTTTTTTTTTTCCCACGATGAGTCAGTGTTGTCAGCCATGCCTTGAAGCCATATCTGAACCAATTAAATGTACTGTATGTCACCAATACTTGTGTTATTGACACCCATGTATCAGTTCTAGTTGATGCCAGCAGCTTCACTGGAATAATGAATAATTGCTGATAGCTACTGAAGTTCTAAAGGTCTGATACAAAAAAACTCTAGTGATCTGTTTGCTCCATGGAGAAACAGCAAGACACTGTCAGTCATCATTAATAAGGTCAAATAGCCGTGAGCATACATCCATAGACACCAAGCATGAATAGGAATGAGGTTTCCGGTACTCTGCCCCAGACCTTTACTGTGGCAGATAACTGTCACCTGCGGGGACCTACTGTAAAAGGTGTATGTGTATGTACCAATGTACTGTATATTTAATTTCCTTTCTTTCATTTAAACTTCTCATTAACTAAGTTCCAATATTACTTTCTTTATATGAGAAAAATCTAGTCTCTATACTTAGGGTAGTATCTATCATGGATTATTGAGACAGTGTAGTATGTGTATGTATTAGCCTGCAGCAAAAGATGAAATATGAATCCCAGTTTTACACTGGTAGAGAAATATACAGTAGCTTTTTTTAACTTACTCATTTTGTTGTTGGGGACCAGGCAGTCTTGGTGGCCTTCATTAGCAGTTGTGCCAAGCGCAATTATCAGCACTGAGCTTAATGAGCACATTGAGTCAACAGCACCAGGAACTGTCGCTTACACTCATGATAGTATGTCTAATAACACTTGAAGATGTTGCTCTTAGTACACTTAAAGCTACGGAGGTTCGTGCAGATGTAGCCCTTTGAAACTGCTCCCCTTAGTTCTGGTATAGGGGGAGAAACTGTTTTTGTCCTGCACACAAGGGCTTTGACACTTCTCTGATGGGCTGATTGGTGTGGGAGAAAAATGCATCTTTGTCCTCAGGGACAGTCATCACCTTGAGTCTCTGAGGGTCTGCCATGTGTGTGGCACAGATCAACCAGCATTTTGGCTGGCCGTTAGTGGACCTCCTCACATCCGAGAGAAAAAGCTATGCTTCCTGTAGTTCTCACTGCCACCTAGCAATAGTCCTTATTGGATATCAATCCTTAGAGCCTGCTTTACATGCAACCTTTCACAAAAGCAGTGATGAAGTATCTTCATAGGGTCAGAACGCCATGCCCCAGGTGGATTCTAGACCTTTTTTGAATGTTGTTCTAAGACCATCACGGTTCTGGATCTGGATCACAACTCTCTCAGGTCTCAGGTTGAAATTTCCATACATACTGTATAGTACTGAGGAACCAGCCCATCGTCAGCATGGTTGAGCATGAGGAGCTGAGCAGCTGAGGTCTTTATCTCCAGTCTAGGTGACAACTACTCAGTGCTGTCCACTTTGAAGACATATGATACTTATTTGCAGATGTTTGTGGTGTGTGGATTATATTATCAGCCACTAGAACATGCTGATGTGGACATCCTGTACAAAGAGTATAATCAGTGTTCCTCTTCTTAATATCTGTTACAGTAAGATGATATGCTTTCATATGCATTTTTATTGTGTATCCTGCAGATGTTACAACATTGATAGGATTGTGTTGCAGTCTTTGTTCAATTCCAGGTTTATGTGGTTAAATTCAAAGTGATTCAGTAAATGTTAAAAGGTTAAAAGGGTTTAATTAAACCTCAAAAAAATCTGAGTGCTTCAGTGACCTATTGTTGCAGTTTCTTCATTCTTGTTACTTCTTACTTTACATTTAGATTTGGTCATTAACAAGTCCCCCCCCCCCCGACAGGAAGATGCTATATAAAGAAAAGCCAGCCATTCATTCATTCATGACCATGAAATATAGATTGAATAGGTCGATGTTGCGTTGGCAATTGCCCAGCAGGCCTCTCTGTGACTTGCTGACTGTTAAATATTTCAGCCACCAGTCTGTTGCGTTTAAAAAGCCTTCTGAAGCATGTCAGAAAGATGTCAGAAAGAACCAACTCCTACTACATCAATCCCAGCAGAATCACCTAGTCTTCCCCTGAAGTCAAAGACAAATAAATGTTGTAAAGAAAGGGCACAGCACTGGGATTGTGCAAGGGAATATTCAGCTCCTTATTATGCAACCTGAACTTGAATCTAAAAGTTACAATTGTCTCTAAAGCTGTCCAGTTGTAAACAACACAGCTTTACGAAAAAGAAATTTCTCCTCAAGGCCTAAGAATATGTTTCTGATCACCAAAACTATTTTTCAAAACCTTTTTTAAATGTTTTGAAACATCATCAATATTTTTTGTCAGTTTGTTTCTTCTTTTTCACCTCTTTTATTGACTCAATGCTACCTTTAATGGCACATTACTGTTTACAGCTATCGATATGCATTATCGCTCTGTAGTTGCAAGAAGTGTGCATCCTGTTGGGTGTTTTCAATAGATCCGCATGCAACAAACCTCTATTTTCCCATTTCAAACTTTTAGTTAAACTGTGTACAAACCAACCAAATGACCAAACACCTGTTCCCTGAAGGAGAGGAGTGAGGTACAATGCATAAAGTATGGGATATCATCATATCCTTTTGCGGCCTAACTGAACACACCTGTATTCACGTCTGAAGGCAGATGACCTGTGATGGTGAATGTGAGACCCTGTCTGCACATACTGTATGTACATCCATTAACACGGTCATCTTTCAGTTCAACAGCCACCCTTTACTGAGCCCAGCTACAGAAATGGGGCAATCAGGTGTTGTGCCTCATTCCTCTCCTTCAGGGAACAGAAGTAATAGTCACAATTCATTCCCTTTCAGTCGATTCACTTGGTACAATACAAAGTATGGGACATGTATTCATACCCCGCAGAGCAGCCGCCAAACTGGGGTTAAACATCCAGCACTCTAGTGCATTATAGACCTAGCAGAAAGGACAGCATGAGCTAGTGAAGGGGTCGTCAAATCCAGTGGTAAAACTGAACAAAAGTGTGCGGCGGCAGCACAGATATTCCTCAGAAATACTTCTTGAAACAATGCCCATGATAATGCCATATCTGTGGTCGAATGCGTCCACACACTGTGAGGCAACAGGAAGTTTCTTCTGTTCTAAGTTGGAGGGATAGCCTCTACAATTCAATGAAAAAAGCCACTGTGTAGACAGAGCTTTGCCCCTGGCTGGGTCGGCAAAACAAACAAACAACAGATCACATAAATGAACAGTCTGTGGTCTATGTAGGTGCAAAGCACACTCACAGGAATGCAAGGGAATGCAACCTCCCCTTCAGATGCAAAAGGGAGGGAACAAAAACTCAAGAAATCAAAAGCTACAGAACTATAGCAGCAAGAAAAAAAATTGTGAACCCTTTTTATTTGCCTGGTTTTCTGCATTAACTGGTTATAAAATGTGATCTGATCTTCATCTAAGTCATGAGTATAGACAAACACAATGATCCTAAGCTAATAATACACAAAAAAAACCTTAGAGTTAATAACTGTTCAGATCTCCTTTGGCACCAATAACCTCAAATGCATTTTCTGTAGCTGCAGCTCAGAACTGTTCAATGTTTAGGAGGATGTCTGGTGTGAACAGCTCTCAGCTCCTGAGGTCATTTCACAGCATCCCTATTGGGTTATGGTCTGGGCCACTCGAACATGTGGATTTTCTATGTTAGAAGTCATTCTGCAGTAGATTTACTTTGCTGTTTAGGGTCATTGTCCCGCTGCACCACCCAGCTTCTACTGAGCTGGATGAAGCCTTGCTCATCACTTTGCAAATCAGATGGATGGTCCAGAGCTGTTCTGCTATGTTGTTATTCAGGGCAACAATTTTTTGCAGAGCTTCTGTGGTTCAACAACTGACCGTGTTTTTCTGATCTTTATCTGCTGCCACATTCTTTGGCATTGGTCTATGAAAACCATCTTTATTAGCTCATATGCCTACTCCTAGCAGCCAAGGAAGCCTGTGGTGATGAGCTGCTGAAGCATATTAGGGTGGGCCTAGTCATACCAGGCAATGCATTTCCTTCTGCGATGCAGTCTTGTGGCCTGATAGAGATGAAAGGCAAGCCATTGCATAATTTTATTTACAGTACCCAGTAGTAGTTGGTAGTTATTAGTATTACATTAACATGTAGAATGCTTCTTGTAGATGTAAATTCTTTTTGCCTGTAATTTTCTCTGTAGGAAGAATGCTTTAGAAACCCATCTGTATGCTGTGTTCATATATGTGTGTACAGCATAAATACATTATTTATAAAAAATCTTACATCTCTCTATATTTACACACAGGCAGATCATTTAGTACACCTACCTAATGCTAATGGAGTCTGATACTGTGGATGGGCTGGTAGAGAGGTACAATGGGATATGGGCTGATGGACTGAAGTCTAAAGGCCTCCACCAAGTTTGGTGCAAATCGGTCCCATACTTTTTGTGTAATCCTGCTGACAAATAAACAAATAGACTTACACAGGTGAAAACACAACCTCCTTGGCAGAACTAATAACGGTGGGCTCATACAGGGCATGGTGGTACAATAAAGGGCAGTTAAAGTTATACTAAGGATTGATAGATGAGCCACAAGACAGTTAATAATCAATCAGTGATAATTAATGGAATGATAGTGTAGAATACAGTGTTGTAAAGTCCACATGAAGAGAGAAGAATATAGGAGAACACCTAGTGTTGCAGTATGTACAGTATGTACAGTATGTACTGTATATGCTGACTGACTGAGCACTGGTGTACTGACTAGTTAACTGACTACTTGACTGACTCCCTATTGACAGGCTGACTGACTGATTACTTAGTCTCCAAGGCACATATGTCAAATTTGGTAACATTGATGTGTAAAGTGTAACATTGATTTGAAACAGTTATGTACCTCCACTGTGGACGAGGAATAACACAGGGGAGGAGCTGGATGGAAGCTGATGTTTGACATTTAGGAATTGGAAGATTGGGGAGAGTTAAGGCTGGAAAGAATGAAATTGTGTTCCTGCTTTCCAGAGTAATTTAGAAATGCAGTTACATCTTACTGTAGCTCACATATAGTGGGTTGTTACACTGTTTTTTTGGAAAACACTGGAGGGTCACTGGTGGCTACTATACACCCAGAGAATGTGGTTTGAAGTGTTTGAGGAAGATACATAAGTCCAAATTTGCTAAACGTATCATATACAGAGCTTACCTGCTACCTACATTGCACATTGCATGTAATCATCCCACCACACAAGCTAATAGTCGTAAACAAACAAAACAAAAAGCTGTTTGTCCTCATGTTATGTGCCCCTCATTCATGGTCGTACCCACCATCAAGGGCAGCGTGGTCCAGAAAGTCGCAAAATAATGACCTAAAAATAACTGTACTTTGATGCTGCAATGATACGATGCCAAGAGGACCAACTTTCTCATCTGATCACCTGCTTCATTGCTTGTGTCTGGGTGGGTGGTCATTACTACAAACTCTTTACCCAGCATAGTGGTTCTTTGATTATGTCAACAAATCGACAGGCAGTTGAATCTGCCAAAGCTATGATTCTTTTTCAATTCAGTTTGTGTAAAGTGTTAAAATGCCTGTTACAATGAGGTACCCCTATATATTTTTATTTTCATTGCAAGATTATCTGAGCGGAGGCTGGTAACATTTGCATATAAATATAAATTGGCCCTGTGTTTACTTTAGTAACTAACACGGATCAAAATAAAAAGATTGCATTAATCAAAGCTCAGCTTTGGGAAGGGAAGATATACAGGACAAAATGAAAAAAATCTGACAAAGAGAAGTGATGGAGATTAGAAAGGAAGAGTAGTTACAAAGGAAAAAGCGAAATCTAAGATAACTGACAATGAAGGTCTAATTCCCACAGAAATATATGGTCTTTGGTAATTACAGTGGAAGCTATAGGCTCAATTTAACAGCAAAACAAACCTAGCATAATTATAGTTCATAATATAGTATTATTATATAAATACATTGTTGTGTAAAAAACATTTTGCTTTAGGTAAATCTAGAAAAGAAAAAAATACAAAAACACCAGAATCTGAAAATACAGCTGCCCTCCTGCAGCTCATATGCACATGCTTCATGCACACAACACAAACAACACAGTCATAGCTGTAGCCGTGAGCCTTTGGCTACGGAAAGTTATAAAACTATTAGCAGCATTCAATATAGCCACTCATCACCTGCTTTCATACTAACAACCACTACAACAAATTTGATATTACGGGAAAATGAAGTTAAAAGCCTGGTACCTGTCCAGGAGAGCTACAACAAGTTCTCTCCATCTCATAAACACTTCACTGATATTGACACAGCTGTCTCAAGGGACATGCGCACGTGTCTGCATTTGTAGAACATCCAATAGGAACACTCTCTCTCTCTGAATAGACCTGTGGCTGGCCAAAGTCTCCCTTCATGGGCTAGATTTTCTAAAGTCTGAAAATGGCTAATAGAATACTGCCTACCCCAGGTTTAAACTTAAGACTGCTGAAAAAGCATACTTGTCTTACCACCTTCAGATGGTTTTATAATTCAGTTAACTAAACGAAAAGACCTTAAGATAGTATAAAAGCAGTTATTAGATACAATAGATACTAGATTTTGAAGGATACAGCTTCCATGTCACTCACTACATTTTCTGTGGAGCACAGTGAACGAACAGGCAAAACAGGATTTAATTCTAGGAAAATATCAGCTGACTACATACGACAATCTTTGTGCAGACAAAAAGAGTTTGTAGCCTTGTGCATTAGAGTGAAACTACCTTGGGGTTCATTAAGGGTTCATTATCATTGGCATCTACATCCCATTTGAGCATTTGCTTGACCAGTTGCTCTGTGTGTGCCAATCTACCTCTGTTGTGGTATTACTGCATTAGTCGCTGTTCCCTTATTAAATCAGATGCTAATTGAACACATGCAGAATGAGACTGTCCCCTCAAGATTAGAAACAGAATCAGTCATGTCAGCTTGTGCCCCAGAACTTCCCTACGTTCAAATCACCAAGCCCTCTAGGACATGTTGTAATTATGATCAGTGCAAAGGAATGAGTCAGGTGATTATTATAGAGTGAAAAAGTTTGTGTAGGGAGGAGGTCGGGTGGATAGTTGTGTCAAAAAAACATCAGACTTCAACACAAGGAGATCACTGTTGTTCCGTGTTTTTTTCTTGTAAGCTTGACCATGATTGTTCAATAACCTTAACCACATGGGTATCATTGTAACCATGACGATGAAGCTCCACTAAACCTAGCAAAGTGGTAAATATATCCAAAACTTATTTTAACCCAAACCCTAATCTTTAACTAAACTTAACCAGGTTGTTTTTGTGCCTAAACCTAACAACCTTAACCATTGTGTTGTCACATCAAATCAACCACTACACTGACAAATTCTGTCATCATAGCTATGTCAGATCAGAAAATGTGTCATTCTGAAGGGCGGTTAAAACAATGTATTTTGTCATTTAATTTGGTTAACTTAGTTAGAACTGTACAGTATGTACTAATCAACAAGTCACCCTGAATCCCTACCACCTCCATTCATGCTGTTTTGTATCTGATCCTGAGCTCTCACTGGAGATCGAACCAGAGGAGAATTTCCCCATTGCAAAAATCAATAATGTATCACATTAAATTACTCTACAAACCATTAACTGTAACAAGTCATTATTTTTAAAAGCAAAAAGTGCTTTAATCAATCGCATAATGGAAAAGACTTTGATCACCAAGCTAAAAGCAAAGTCTAAGCTGTTATCACACCTACAGAAGTCTGTACAACACTGAGCTCCAGACACTCTGTTGGATCTGGACCTTTACAGCCAGGATTACAAAACATCATTATTCTGCATTGATCGGGGCTAGTTGGATTAGATCAAATGATGTGTTTACCTGCATTCATGCTGTGGCAAAATAGAAGATATGTACTCTCTTCCACAAAATATTATTTACGTTACTTTTAGCTGGTAGGTACTGCTTGGTAAGTTGGTGGTTGAAAAGTTAAGCATTTCTGCTGACAATGTTGTATTCAGCATTTTAACAGCCAGACTTAAAACAGGTGTACCACGACACATACCTCACAAAAAGCCCCTAAGGCACCCCATCCCTAAAGTCTTAGAGGGCTACACATTTGTGTTTATGTGTATGACTTGAGATTTATCAGATCTCATGAAAGGCAAAATGGTATACTTGTCCTCTCAATCCTGTATGTTCTCTGTTGCCCTGTCCCCTCCTCTCAGTGTGGATTTTGTGATGATAGCTTTGACCTTTTTTGTCAGAATATCTGCTTGGTGATGCTTCTCTGAATTATGCCATTGATCCAGAGGATTATGTTCATGCTACTGTTGGCAGATCTTTCATCTTTGTTATGCCTCCAGGGCCGGAGGCATTATGTTTTTGGGTTGTCCATCCAAATGTACATCCGCCCCACTCTAGTGAATGCGATATCTCATTAATGCCTTGAGAGAATTTCTTCAAATGGTGCAAACATTCACTTGAACTCAAGGATGAGATAAGGATAAGATTTTGCTGGTCAAAGTAATGGTGACCTCACAAAACATGGTTTTGGCTTTGTGAATACAATAGCTCAGGAATTCCTGCAGGGAATCCCTTCAAATTTGGCAGAAATGTCTGTTAGGACTCAAAGATGAACTGATTAGATTTTGTTTGGCAAAGGTGAAAGTTCAAGGCCATGGTGACCTAATGTTACTTCACCTCAAAATACATTTAAAAATCTCTCCAAATCTACATTGAGATGGTGGAGAAGGGAGTTAGGTCACGGAGGAGCCAACGTGCACACCTCCCAAATTTCAATGATGCATCATGCAGACCTGCACCTCAAGCATGCCAATTGGTTGATTTGACTCCTGACAGAAGGCAGATTCGAAACAGAGACGGATAAAAACACTATGTTCTAAAAGTATACTAGTCTACTTAGTTTTCTTCAATACAGTAGGTTTAGAGATAAATAGTACTAAGCCTTGTCTGACAGAATAATGGGTGCCTTGGCATCATCGGGTGGATTGGTACATTTATCTAAACACACTGCTGTATAATCACTTGTGGCATCCCAACTTAATATTCTGCATATTGACCTGTGCTACTTTTTAGCTACTGTCATTTAGACTGATATTCAGGCAATTTTTTCCCATCTTTAGCTGTGACAAAGACAAATCTATGGATCTAAAATGACGCATGCGACAATATTCTGTCAGGACCATATTTGTCAAAGTGTATTTCATCATAAGTAGTAATTACTGTAGGGTTGGGGATGTGGCTCAGTTCCCCGCCATTTAATGTAGGCAGTGAGAAAAGTGAGCACTAATGGACCAGAACCTGCTGCCACAATGACAGAGGTGCTACAATGTTCAGATAAGCCAGCACTAACAGGATGTGTAACAGTGCCTGAACAAAACTTAAGGTAATTGACAGTAAACGCATAATATTAAAATAAGGTGAATAAAAGGGTTGACATTGGTTATATTCTGTAACTTGATGTATGGAAGCCTTATAATGTGTTAAAGGAGCATTTAAGCATATAATCTAGGTAGTGGGCTCGTCACAGTTTTTGCAGGCATGTTAAATGAAGGTGGACTTATGCCTCTGTGTCGGGTTGTTTCTGCCATAAAAGCCTACAGTGTAGGATTTTGTTTATAGTGCAGCAATGAATTTACTGCAGTAAAACAAAAATACCAAACAATCCATGTAATAATAATCACTTTGTGATACGGAGCAACAAGGGGAAGCCTTCCATTGGAAACTGATATGGTAGCTAGATCACAAAATACAGCTTGCTGTACATCATTATTTACCTGAAATAATCATGTTCTATTCCCACTGCTCACAGTGATCGGCAGTGCTAGATCATAATTTTTTTGAGTATTATTACTAAGATTACTAGCCCTTTCCTCTGTTTGCTTCCAGTGTGACCAATCATATTCCTTCATGTGGAGTCTCCACTGCCCCTCTAGATAAATGTTTATGGAGGCACAAGTTGGTCACTTCCATCATAGCTACAGAACCCATGGACGCTGCCTCTGTGACACTGTTGCAGAAGTGTAAACCCATCTTAAGAAGTCACCTGATAGTTTACCATTCTGTACAGTAGCCCACTGATCCAGCCACTGTTGTCAGTGTAGTTTGTCAGAACAATCCTCATTACATGCTCAAGTCCAGAAGAAATGAGAAAAGGCTTTGAACGGCATGGGAGGGTTGACTGAGCACTGTTGCTTCAGTGAGCAGGCCCTGAGTTTGAGTCTCTGTGGTCATGTGGGTTTACTTTGGGACAACCATTTTCTCCATACCAGGAAAGTGCTCTTTAAGTGCTTTCAGAGTGGTTACTGATGTTGCCCTTATGTTTTCCAGTGAATACATTATGGTGGCCTTGCTGCAATGATACCTAGCAGTGGCAAAGCGAGTGTGGCTGCTGGTCTCATGAAATGTTGATCCATGTCTAATTTCTGCTGTTGACATAGTAGACAGCTGTTCAGTTTAATACCACAGTAACTGCAACCACACTGACCACACCACAGTGTTGTACCCTGCTGCATCCTAATCAAAATGTAGAACCTGTAAATAGAACAACATATGTCACTGCTATCTACAAGCACCATTAGGCTGCAGAGTACCAGGTCCACATGTGAGAAAAAGATTCACCTGATTATTCTACCTTAAGCTCTAAATGATTATATACCAGAGAAATGACAAACAAAGAAATAAGAAGAGACTCAACAGGGTAAATACAGAACCAAACCATCAGGCTTTCATCAACCATCTTTCATCACACTACATGATAGATTACACTGTATTATCTTTTGCCATTTCAAGCCAACCTCTAGCAAACCACCACACCACTGTAGACGCCACACCACAAGAGCTTGACTCTACCTTGTGGGAGGTAGCAAATTAGATCCTCCTTGATCCTTGAGTTTTATGCTGCACACCACTGGCTTAGGGAGAGAAATGTCATAATTTCTAAACTGTACTGAAAAGTTATCTGACCTACAGTAAATGCTGTGTTTCAACCCCAGCATTCTTCACAGTCATGAGTTTTATTAATTCACATATCCACAGGATCCACAGGATTCTGCTGTTGGCGACTGGGAGCTGCCCAGTATATGTCTCATTATGCTCTCCTTCAGCGTATCCACTTGCCTCTTATTAAATGCATTAAGATGGGTGTGGAGTAAGGTATTTTGCACTTGATTTTTGCCTGCCCAATACAACTGCTGGGTTTCCTCTTGCTAATGACAAAAGACAGCCAATTTCTGCAGAAACGTTAATGTGTTTACACACGCAATGATTTATGGCTGATAGAATGGAGTTATTGCTACAGGGAATCAAACATCATCTGGATTTGTGAATGAATGAATTGTATAAACTAGTTTGATTTTGTTAGTGAGGCTGCAAGGTGTTCATCAGAATAATTGCAGGGTGGCAGATAAAAAAGAGGAGGGTGAATATACAGTAGTCTAAACAGAGGCTCAAGCCTTACTCTGCATTCAGACTGATTGTAGCAGCTGCTGGGTGCGGCCCAAATTGTATCTCAGCATAAGGCAGGACATATGGCAGTGCTCAGACATGCTTGGCTTTGAGGAGGAGATAGGACCCAAAGGACCAACTTCAGATGGGTTTTCATATGGACAAACAAGGGAATCAGGTGACTGGTCGTTTCAGAAAATTTATGGCCAGAAACCTGCGAGCTAGTTGAAGCAGACAACTCAAGTGTACTGTTAATCACTGCCACATATATTCAGCGCTCACCCGCAGCATTCACCTGTAGGATCTAGGTTGCCCAAAGGGATAGTTATCGTCAGTGAGTCAGGTGCCAAATACATGTTCTAACTCATATAACGTGAGTTGGCTGACTGAAATGTACTTCCAACAACTCCTACAAAACAGGAGGTCCTATCCTTATCTTAAATAGTACAAAATAGTTTAATGTTATCTTGGAAACAACAGAAACACGGCTGAGACTGACTGACAGCAAATCTCAGTCCCTGCCTGAAAAGCTTGTAGCCATCCGTGTAAGGCAGTATTTTTACTGAAAAGTTCTCAGGTGTGAGTTCAAAAAGAGTGAAACAGTGAAACCTCTGGAGAGAAGTGTTAACAAAATAATGAAAAACATCTCTAATACAGCTACAATCCCTCACTGGGAGGTAGTATGGAAAATATTTGTCTGCTGTGAGTTTTTTGTTTTTTTGTTTTGTATTGGGTGGAGAAGGTCAGTCAACATCTGGGCTACAGCTCCAAGGGGAGATGTATTGGTTTGGCATTGCTCAGCTAAGCTTGTTGTGAGGGCTAAATGTCACTTGCTGCAACTGGGCTGATGCTGGCGCCCTGCTGCCTCCCTGGGGGGTTGATGGAGATTCAGGCATTTTGCTTCCCAGATTATAGTTCTCCAAAATATAATACAGTTTCCATTCATTACTGAGCACAACTGCATGCTGGTTAGGGAGAGAAGTGTGAGTGCATTTTGAATGTATGTGGCATGTACCTTCAGTGTTCTACACATCATCTGTCTCATTCATTTTCTTGAGTAACCCACAGAAAATAAACACATGAATAAAAGAAGAAAATATGAATGGTTTAATGGACAGTTTTGTTGTACAGACCAAAATATGGAAAAACTTTTCCAAATGATTGCACCATCGAGTCGCACTGGTTGGCATATTAGTAGTTATTTTAAGACATATTGGTAGCTTTGTAATTACAGCTTAAGATGGTTGGTGACATTGTTTTCAGTTGTGTAGAACTTTCTGAAATGCGGTCACACAAATTTTTCTATTTCAAATTTTTTTACTCATAAAGACAATGCTGATTCTTGAAACTCCCAATCTCTGGTCATGAAAAAGAGCAAGAGTAAATAGCCTGTCGTTGTTGATGATCTCTTAAGTCAAAATCTATTTATATAGTCTGATATCACAGATCCCAAATTTTCCTCAAGGGGCTTCTAAGTCCGTCATACTATAATAGGGTGGTGGCTGATGTAATATGCTGCCACCTAACAACCATCTAGATGTTCCTTTGTAGAGGAGGGTTACCTCTGCAGGATTAAATGGGTAAGCCTATGTTGCCTGTACAGGACTTTAGAAGGCGCAGCCTCATTTAACATGCATTTTACATGTATGTACCAATACTGATGTTCTTAATTTTAACCATATGCTAATTGTGCTAATTTGATTCTTTGTGCTACGTCAGTGTGGTTCTGAGCTCTGTACCAGTTGCATCTGAGTCATTCTTGTCTTTCTCTCCCTCTGTCTCTGAACGCTGCTTGTAATTTGTGGCCTCTTGCATACGCATATTTGTGGAAATAGAGCAGCCTGTCGAGCATTGTGTGCAGTTAGTAAGCCTAATAGCTAAACAGAGGTTGATTGAGTGAAAAGTACAATCTTTGAAATGTTTACAGGTGTTGGTCTGATGATGGACTGAATACTGTATATTTATTGCTTTAAACTGCTTAAAGTGCTTGATTGCTTCGAGACAGACGCTCAAAGCTTTAGGTGACAAAAATGTGAAACATATCAGTGTCAGTAAAGCAAGAGATTTTCTCAGAACTGATCTTATAGGTTATACCTATATTTCTCACATGCCCAGTCCATGTCAAGCTCTGGCTGTTCAGGACAAACAGTGTTGCTCTCAGTATTTCAACATCATTCACACATTAATTTCAGCAGTAGGCATTTTCGATTTGCCCACTGCTGAACAAACCTTTCCACATTTCTAGCCATGTGCTAATGATGACTTGCTCATAAGCGTCATGGGACGATTATTCTGTTTATGCTCTATAGCCTGTAATTATATCTGATAGATTAAATGCTGAGAGAGGTTTGATTGTCTTTAGCAGTGAGAGAAATTACATGTAAGCTGCGTAATGAATGGGCTGGTTAATCCTATCAAAGGCATGGAAAGCACATAGATATGAGTAGTGTTGACTGTGATGTAGGAGGTTATCCATCCATTATGAAAATGTGTAATTGATTGTGTGTCATGGTGATGATTTAATGTCTTATGGATGATGGTTTGATTTTGTTCTTTATGGATTATTTAGAAAAGAAAGAGAAATAGGTTCTTCTCATCTTTGCAACAGTTTTTTAGTTGTCTGGCAGAAATGGTAACATAGGGTATGAAAATAGAAAGACTGTGCAACAATCAACCTTAACTGAACCCAAATCACACACCTTGAATGTCACGTAGTGCTGGCAGACACACCCCCTTCAGCTTCTAGAGAAATTGGTCCACTGTGTCCTAGTTACCCTTGCAATTCTTCACATAGGATATAGGTACTAATCCAATAAAACCCTGACATAGTAAGCCGCTTTTGATTTTTCTTTAATTAGTATGGTATGGTATGGTATGGTTTAGTATAGTATAGTATAGTATGGTATGGTATGGTATGGTTTAGTATAGTATAGTAATAATATAGTAGAGCTTGAACTCACACAGTAGCAGTACATGCAAACACATAAATGTAGACCTAGTTGTCATTTTTTACATAGTTAATTAATAAATTACTTATTAATGTATCTTTTGATTCTTGTATTCATTTTTACTTCAGTTTCATTGCCCCAGT
>NW_019525450.1:3407346-3426860 GCF_002814215.2 Seriola lalandi dorsalis
AAACACATTTTAGTTTTACTCAATTATCCCTTGGTTTCCCATCAGATTCAGGAGTGGCTCTGAGGCTGCTGTAGCTCCAGCAAAGCAGAGACAATAGGTTGGAAGAAAGGCACAGGTGCAATTTTCCATGTGAGAGTCATGTTATAACTCGTACGTCCTTGTACCTTCAGTAGTTTGAAGAAAACATATAATGAAATGCATTACATGAAATTGACAGTGATGGGTGGTGATTTCTGTATATGGCGACCTTTGTAGATGTAGCTACTATGTGGTTTGTACTCATTACTCTCCAGTCTCTCTTGAGGCTCAGCTCACAGAGATAATCCATAATCCATTTGTAGAGCTGCACCAGGATGCCATTTCTTAAACCTAATGAAATAATCAATTGTTGATATGTTTGTTGCTCATAGTGTT
The DNA here is from genome assembly GCF_002814215.2 of Seriola lalandi dorsalis. NCBI lineage: Eukaryota > Metazoa > Chordata > Actinopteri > Carangiformes > Carangidae > Seriola > Seriola lalandi. Next base: position 3,407,761 of record NW_019525450.1, read on the forward strand.
ACAGCTCAGGTCATCAACACAAAGTTTTTGTTATTCATGATAAAACAGAAGTCACATTTGAACACACTGTATGGAGAATAAATTCTTTTTTGATTGTCTAATGCTAGTGCTAGTGTAGTTCGCTGTGGTTGTCTCACAGACAGACCTGCCTTATAAACCCCACGGCTCAGAATAACACTGATTAATGTTAGTGTCTGGGGCTGACAGGGCAACGATGGTGAGGAAGGAGTTCTTCTGTCGTAGACTGATAGACCAAATCCTGAGATGGCTACTTCTTACTGAAGCTATAATTGTAATGGAGATTACTGGGCTGGTGGAGCTGCTGCTGAGCCTTTCTCTATAGGTCAGACTGCAGCTGTGTGGCCTGGTGGTCACCGCAGCTATCCCATCAAATGACTAACACACACACACACCTACACACACCTACCTACTGAGTTTTCAGTCTCTTACTGCTGCAAGGTTTATTTTGTTATTCTGTCTGAATATTCTGTCTGTCTTCATCGGAAACAGTGATGAGTGTGGTTGCCATGGGTAACGCATTTGTGCATGCAGTTTTTGGTTGATGGTAATTAACAGACGGTGAAGTTTGTGAGGGTCTTTACTCAAGGAAAACAAAGGACAAAATGCTTTACAGTCCATCACCCAAAAAAACATCATTAATTAAAGATGATATCATTTTCTCTAAATGTTTTCAAGATAAGCTTGTTGTCTCAGAGTGGATTAAACTCCATCAACGACCAATGTAAGTAACATTTCCGTATCACTTTCAACACAGCACAAGTTTAAATTGAACGCCATCGGATTAACACAAAGTCTGTAGCAGCGCAAGTTTACAGGCAAAGAGAAACATAGAGAGATTGAATGCAAATTTTGTACCACCTTCTAAGATCACTGTAATATATTTATTATCTCAATAATTATCTTCAATAAACTAGGGAACACTGAAAAAGCCCATTTTAAGGTATTAAGGAGCTCAATCTTCTCATATTAGATCAGTATATAGGAACTATTTTCTCTTCACCGCGAGACCGGGCAAATGAAGTTAAAAAAGCTTCTTACCATGACACTCTGACCAACATTCGCTCTGTTCATCCATGTGAACATTGTGAATGAATAAAATAATAATTGGCCAAAAGTTAATAATAATTTAATAGTGAGTGAATTAATTAAAAAAGAGTTCCAACATCCTGTCATTCAATCCTTATACATGAGATAACTACTTTAATAAGTACAGACTGTAGTGGTTTTCCTCGCTGCAGGCAAAGATATTTGGTCATAAACCAAAAGTACTGGACAAATTAAAATTTTGATCTGATGTTGGAGATAGATGACAAGTAAAGGGATCATTAAAATGATTAAAATTCATCCTGAGTGGACACCAGCTTTTATGACAGTCCATCCTCACTTCACTCAAACCACTAATAGTAGTACTAGGATACGTTGTCTGGTAACCATAAATGTAAATGTACAAAATGTCTTGGCAAACATCGTGTGACAGATATTTCCCTGAATAAGTGAAAACTTCGACCTGCTGTTGGTTTTGTGTGAAAAGTATTGGTATCTCGGGATGATTAAATCATTAGGATTCATCCTCTGGGAACAATGAATGTCTGCACAAAACTATAACCAACTGACATCCATGCAATGTTCTCTCCACTATAATTAGAGAGACCAGACAGGGCAGCTGGTTTGTTCAGTTGCTGACGTATGAACAGCGTAGGACAGAGGAACTTTAATGCATCAGCCATTACAACAGTAACAACACACACAGGTAATTACGTGCTGTCTCCTTGGAGCTGTTATTCCTTTCTTTTCATCATTATCCCTCCTTCTTCTCCTCTCTGTATGAAATAGCAGGTTGTTAGTCCCCCAACATGCACATACTGGTCACGTTTTTGTTTTACTTGGACTTTGATATAGCAACCAACAAGCATAGATATAATGACAGGTAGCACATGAGCAGCATTAATGGACTGGTGTTTGAATTGATCCTTTACTGTAGAAGCAGAGAGGAACTTAAACAACAGATCTCTGACAGGGACTCAACAAAACTTCTTAAACTCACAAATGTATTTATTCCTGTTATGGCTAACTTATCTAATGGTGTCACATAAGGTGTTCCCTTCTGGAAGGGTTTAACTAAGAACTAAAAAAATCTTACTCTTAGTTAAGTTTAGGTTAAGGTAACTTTTGCTCATGGTTTAAATTGTGGTTAGGCAGAATAACAAACTGGTTTTGCTGAGGCTAAAATAATTATTAATGTGACATTGTTTAATAATGTTGACATGGGTCACATTGGTGGGACCTGAACACAGATTTTTCTTCTCACCACAGACAGACTACATTTGAATTTTGAGACATCAGTGTTTATTTTATAACCAAACTCAAATCTCATCACATCTGTCATTGAGCTGATTAGGCTTCATATCTCTTTTAAAACGTTGTTCGGGAAGGAAACTCCAGAGAACTGTTTCATGGTTTTGAGTTTGAGTGTGCATTTCCAAGTCAGAGCCTTTAACAATCACTCTACTCTGACAGTTATTCCCATATGATCTGAATGCAGTGTAACACCCTGTCTGAGCCCCATGATTGCTGCTTTATATAGAGACACTCCACTTTTTCCTGCATGGTGCCTGGTGAGTTCACTTGATAGAGAAGTGCTCTTGTGCTTTAGCTGAATGACGCTTTCTAACATCAAGGTGAGTGTTGTTTCCATCAGACACTGATTTTTTAAGAAAAAGCTTGGTGTGTCCGTGTGTGTGCGTGTGTGCGTGTGCGCGTGTGTGTGTGTGTGTGTGTGTGTGTGTGTGAGAGAGAGAGAGAGCGAGAGCAGGAGATGTGTATGAGCTTTAATCCAATCCACCGTCAGTCAAAATTGGGAAAGGAGATGAATAGTGAATCCCAAAGTACTTTTAGTTTTGTGCATCGATAGATGATAAAAGTTTGAAATGGAGTTGTGTGAGCTACTTGAGTCAGTGTGTCCCCATGATCCCTGCTCACTACTACTACATCCACACTTACTGTACCTTCACTGTATTAGTGCTACCTCAGTCTGTTCTCCGTCTTTGCTTTGCTAACCAGGTGTTCTCAGAAACTACTTTTGTATTTTCATTTTACTTATGTCACCCAAACAACTCGACCAACTGAGCAACTTCCTTGTCCTCTCTTCTCTATTTGCTCTTCCAGAGAAGTAGAAGAGGAGTTGGAGGTGGTGTGGCAGGCAGCAACCAGGGAAAACCAGCAGATGAAGGAGACTCTTTTGGACTCGAGACTCACTGCGGACCTCTACGGTTGGCCCGTTTCTGGCAGTGCCTCTCCTAGCTGGCCTTCTCAGGCTCCAGATGAAACCACCTCATCCACCCAGCATCATCATGGGCCTCCCCTCTTCTCCTCTTATCAAAGCCCTGTGCTTCAGAGAAGGTCCGTATTTAAATCTGACTCAGACCACCCAAACAACTCCTCGGATGAAAAGCATAAACATGGGCTGGATTTCTATTGCTAAAACCTTTTAGAGTCATGACACTGTAGGTGTGCCAGTCCATTCATATCAGGAAAGACAACTGGGCTTTTACAGTAGACCAGTTTCAGTCAATCTAGAGATATACAGTGTGCCAGCTTGAGTTTTTTGAGTATTCACAGATGAATAAATTGTAAAGTTGCACCATATTCTATTACAAACCCACAACAATTTTAACTACAGTGTAGTTATATGTTTCTGTTATCTATCTGGTGGAAACAAATACTGTATGTACATTTAAGTGGATGCAGTGGATATTAAGTTAAGGTCACTCAACTCAAATCAAGAATGAAAACTTCATTTGAACAGAAGGATTGCAATAAAACAAATAAAACATATCAAACGCTGAAAGAATAAAACGGGGGGCACAAAATGACTTAACAACACGGTTCAGTTTTGACCAAATATGCGTCGCCAAATATACCTGACATGAGTCAGAAAGACTTCATGATTTCATGAACAGTCTGATTTCCAAAGATACATTTTTTATGTTTGTCTTTTTAAATTAGTCTCAGGGTTTTATAGACCATTTCAAGTGTAATAGATTAACAAGTGAAAGCAAAAAGACTTGTAATATATATAGCCAATGTTGCCATCTGCTGGACACATGTAGTAATGGTATTAACATTGCCACAGTAACAATATTACATGGTACAGAGTGGCTGACAGAAAAACTACAGGTACACTAAGTGTGTGTGTGTATGTGTGTGTGTGTGCGTGCATGCGTGCGTACTCGTGTCTTCTAAATCCTGAGGTCAAGTGTAACATAAGTCATGTCATCCGCAAACAGGAAATTAAACTGACTTGTTCAAACTGATCAAAATGACATTGAGTGAGTTCTCAGGAAGAGATTCTATTAATGGTATTTCAAAGGAATTTGATTGTTTTAAAAAATAATAATCATAGAACAATAGAGAAAAAGTGTTAGGGTAAAACAACTGTATACAGATATATTTCTACATGCTTGTCTCAAATCTTCTTTTTCTTCTTCTTCTTCTTCTTCTTCTTATTATTATTATTATTATCATTATCATTATTATTATTATTATTATTATTATTATTATTATTACCCTTGTTAACTACCAGTTAACATTTTGAGGCATAGGTGTAATTTACTGTGTAAATAATAAAGGAGACTTTTTGTTGATCATGAGCTTCATTTGTTTTCTCTCTCACTGACTCAAAGCCAGCGGGTTTTTTACAAAGAAATAAAGATACAACACAGGTTTTTCTGTGACTCACCTCCTTGATACGACCACACACCTGCTGGATTAGACTGAAACCACGAGGCAGAGGACTGTCTGTGTACAGATGTACCACAAATCCCTGCTGACGAACACAGAGCAGGGTGACGGCAGTGCAGTGGCTCAGACATGTGTGATAGCTGTTATGGGATCATGGATACTCCTAATACTCGGTGTAAGGGTAGAGTGTGCAGCTTGCCAGCAAATCTACACAACCTACAGTCAGGTGGAAAATATGACCAACAAATCAGTCAGCCAAATTATAGCATTGAGCTCTTGTTGTCAGCAAGAAACATACACACGTGTTCTTTCGTAAACTGCAATAAAACGAGTAACGTCATCCTGACTACTGTGTGTCTGCCGTCCATACACACATGTACAACTTGACCCTGATACTAACCACACTCAGACCAAACTGCTGAAACTGAGGTTTATTTATTTATTAATTACTATTATCAATATTATAATTATCACGTCTGCCTGTTTTTTTTCTTTTCTTCTCTCCTACACTCGCCCCATAAACAACATACAACATAGTTTTTGCCTTTATTCGGGTAGAGACTGTGAGAAAGTGTCAGGACAGTTGGGGAGAGAGAGGGGATGACATGCAGCAAAGGGCCATGGGTCAGACCCCTGAAACAAAAACTACATCTGCCAGAGCTGAAACATCCAGCACACTGGAGCATGAAAAAATAGATCATCTTTAAAAGATATTTGGACTCCAAGCAGTGTGTGTATCCAACTGTGTACTTTGTTTGTTCTTCAATGGAGAAAGTGTACTGTTTAAAACATCATTAATCCAACATTGTAATAACTTCATGACCTGTGTAAGACACTCAAACATTGTCAGTTTCATTGGCCTGTACAGTATATCTAATAAACCAAAAAAACGAAGAAAGGCAGGATTCCCATCTGATAATTCTCCGCCAGCTGAACTCTTATAATGATGTCAGTCACTATCTGAGATATAGAAAACTCTGATACCAGTACAATAACCCGTAAGAGAAACTGTAGTTGGGCCAATTGAGGCCTAGCACTGTATCCAAATACTGCAAATAAAAAACAAAATGCAAGTTAAAGTTCAGCTGGTTTTACAAGGACATTGAATAACAGTATTTCTTACAGTAAAGTACAGCAAATAACCTTTCTTTCAGTGCCTTTGGTAACGAACTTGGCCCACTGCATCTCAACACCCCATTGTGCAACTGGTCATTAAATTTCCTCACAGAGGAAAACACTTCTGAGACCATTGTCCTGAACACAGGGGTTCCCCATGGTTGTGTTCTGAGCCCTTTGCTGTTCACCTCGATGACTCATGACTGTTGTGCCAAGTACACCTCAAACCACATCATCAGGTTTGTGGATGACACAATGGTGGTAGTTCTCATCAGCACTGATTAGAACTCAGCCTACAGGGGCGAAGTGAACCAACCTGGAGAGTGAATCTCCCCCCTTCTTTCTCTCACCACATTCTACCATAGAGAGCATCCTGTCAGAACTGTCATGCACTTACAAGGACAGACTGAATACATATACTCAGCTCTCAATGCTGATAGTATGTCATGTTTTTAAATATTATTTGCTGCTATTACCTAATGTGCTGCTACACTGTGAAATAAGTCAATGCTTCTATTAGCTCCACACTTCAATACTACACTCCAGTATTAATATTTACAGACTGTTATATTGTACAATGAGTTATGTTATGATTATCTGTTGTCATCACATCATTCACTATTTGTTATGTCCTAGTTCGTCTAATTGATGTCAATCAATTGCACTGTGAGCGAGGAGGAACACAGCTCCATTCTGCTGTGCACTGCTGTCTGAATGACAGTGAAGTTCACTTTGACTTTTGACTTATACATTTACAAATGCACATCACTGTTGTGGTGTTCTCTGTAAAAGAACTGTGCTGTAGTTACTGCTGGACTTAAATCTCACCACTACTCATTTCTAATTATAAATCAGAGTACGTTTCTCTTGTAAGGATATGAAAATCCGTTGGTACCCATCATCTTTTTACACAGAGCCATGAAGTGAAGAAATTCTCAGCCAAATGCCAAGCCTGTTGTGATATCAAATGAGTATCTTTCTCAGACTGGTCAAAGCTCCCTCAAGGTCACAAAAACATTTACATCTTTTCAGGAGGCGCTTGACAGAAAAGTATCAGCAGGTCAGAAGGACTGCTGCAAAAACATGTGGAGGAGGAGATCAGAGCTCCCCCTTACTTTTTTCCTTAAACATGTATCTATATATACTATTTAATTTTAGAAAAAATGAATTGAGTATAGGAACTCATAGGTGAACTGTTATGCCAACATTTGCTTTTGTCATTTTGCTCATAGAGGAGATTGTGTCTTCCTCTTCTCTCCAAACCGAGTCATGTCCCACCTGCTGTCACCCAGTTACGGTTCTGGATCACCTGACTGCTCTTGTCACCAGCCACCAGCAGAGGGCAGCTTTGCACTGTTACCTACCAGGTAATTGATATATTACCTATATCGCAGCTTTTCCTGACAACTTATTACCTGTCAGAGTTGCCGATAGCTCAACAGACTTAAGGCATCACTGTTTAGCTCAGACTCACCTTAAAGAGTCATAAGTATACAGGAAAACTTCATCTAACCACTCGACCTCTGAGGCTGGAGTTTGGTCTTCAGGTTAAGTGGCCTCATGTGATTTGGCGAGGTGTTTCAGAATATTTGCACCCTTTCTTCTACATCTTATGAGACGAAATATTTTAAAACCTGCTCAAAATCCAGTGACTGACACAAAAAACACACCTCTGTTCATTTTACAATGTTAACAATACAAGTTAGAAAATATCTATTAACTCATATTAAGTCCAAATAATACAAAGACTGTTGGCTAGAGAGCAAAAAAAGCAGTTACTTTGATTTGTTTATCTAAGTTGAAGCAAAGTGTTGTTACTGCCCCGCCCACCACTCCAGTGAGCGTAGAGGGAGATCTGCCTCTCTGCTCAGATTAACCTTTGATCAATGAGTTAAATGTTGCTCCAGTGTCAGCTTCAGAGTCAGTGTAAATAAGCTGCAGTGTGTCTTACCTGTCCTCCACAAAGAGGTACTGTTCTATTTCAGTGTGCTACCTTACAGCAAGTTAGTTTTGATCAGTGTTGGTTGTTTTGTTACTTAAGTCTGTTTTTTTAGGTGCATTTGAATTCAGTGATATTGATTGAGGTTATTTTGATTGTCACTTTATTTAATTGATCAGCTCTAACAGGAGGTTCCTGGAGGTCCCCAGTAAAAAGGGGAATAATTAATTTTCATTATAATTCCATGCTTAAGAAACAAAATGACAGAATGTATGAATATTTTAGTCATGGGTTTCAAACACTTTCTTTTAATAAGACATCTAAAAGCAAGAATCTTATCATATCGGGGTACATGGTCTAATTTGTGTCAGTTTGAGGGTCCTTGATGCTAAAAAGAGATTAGAGAATCAACTCAGGACTTTTGACAAAAGAGCAGTGTCATTGACCCCTGTTGGTTGTATTGTCTGTGGTTTTGTGTTGGTTTACATGTTGGTTGTTATGTTGTAGGAAAAAGAATAGACAAGTCTTTTATATATATATATATATGTAGCCTAATTTTATACCCACCCTCATTGGGCATTATAACACGTAGTATTGCAACTGATCAGAGCTGTTTCATCCACTGTGCATGAATGGTTGTAAAATATTGCTGTTTCACCTCTTCATGAAATAACTAGAAACAAAGGTCACATGGACTCCTCTTCATGCATGTAATTTAATTCAGCTGCAGGAACTTTGACACAGTATGAATGGAGGTGAGAGGTAGATAGTAGGAAAACTCCTGAAGTTCATTGACTCTGTATTTTCAGATTTTACTTATGAGGCATGAAGTGTAATATAGGTGACCCTCATAAAAACTCACGCCAACACATGTTATGTAACAGAATGAGAGATGCAGCCTCCGGGCTGATACTATCAAACATCTGTGTGTTGTAAACAAGTTCTACAGGAAATGCTCCTACTTTTTTATATTTAATATTTTGTTGTCTGGTAAAATTCTGACTTTGCACGCTTCGCACAGGACAAAATGAAGACGGACTATTGTGTAGAGAAGAATGGTATTCGAGGAGTCTCTTTTGTAAGTACAGAAGAAACAGCAGCTTCCAGCAGAACATTCCTGACCACATGTTGCTTTTCACTTCCTGAGATCTTTTTCCTTTGCCCATTGTCTCTCCTGCATCTACACTCCCTCTCTACTCCCTGTTTCTCCGTTCAACTCTGTATGTCTGATTCTCTGACTCTGTCTCTTCTTATTTCTGACTCTTCAGGCAGTAGATGGTGTCAGGTGGAGAACTGGATCTGAGGTCTCCAGTCCAGGGCATGCTGATATGGACAACAGTAAAGTACCCCACCCTTCCCCTTTCAGAAAATACCACCAGAACCTTCAGACTCTCAAACCCATCCGCTGGTCCTCCTCACAGTCAGTCTCATTGTTGGCATACTTTGTCTTTTTTGATGCACTTATCATATGATAAATAGTTTTAATATAACATTTTTACCTTACTTATATCTGGTGATGTTTCTGTGTCTAGGTCCCACCCTTTGGACAATGCAGGTTTCCTGTCCTTTACAACCTTTGCCTGGATGATGCCCATGATGTGGGCTATGTTCAGGAATAAACTGGACATGGACTCCATCAACCTGTCTCCCTTGGATGTTGCCGCCACCAGTGGAGAAAGGTATGACACTGTTTGTGTTGGTGCAGGAGGGTCCAACATTTCTTTACTGTAATTTGATGCAATTGCAGCACATTTATAGACCAGGCAGATGACAAGATGAGTTGATGAAACTCATATCTGGAAAATAATTCATGAAAATGAGAGGAAAGTAACAGCTTCATATGGGTTTTTACTCTGAGGCTAAATTGACAAGGCCAAGAATTTTGACTCTGACATGTTGGTAGAGATAATATGAGAAAAGCAAGTGCACTGTACCACCCCCTGATTGTGTGTGTTGTGCAGGCTCCAGAGACTCTGGGAGGAGGAGGTGACAAGGGTAGGCCTGGAGAAAGCCTCTCTGGTTCGTGTGATCCTTCGCTTTCAAAGAACCAGGCTGATTCTGTCCGTCATGATTGGTGTTCTCTTTATGGTGGCTGCGTTTGTGGGCCCGGTGAGTGGTATTTAGATCTTTGACTGAAGTGAAACTACCAGTACACTGTAACAATACTCCACCACAAGTAAAAGTCCTACGTTCTAAACCTTGCTTATGTGGAAGTACGCAAGGTATTATCAGCAAAAATGTACCTCTCTGAGCTTAAAACATTTAATTTAATGAAACCAACTAAGAAGTGGAACTACTAACAACTCATTGACATCTGAAACATGACCATGTGACCATGTGACCATGTCCATGCAGACACTTCTCTTGTAAACGCTCACAAGTCAAAAAGATTGAAAAACCGCTGGTTTAATCTTTAACAATGTGCTGTATTTTATGGACACATAAAATTTTGCTAAAATCTTAAACTGAAAAGCAACTACCAACTATATAGCCATGTTATAAATATAGTGGAGCAGAAAGAACAACTTTCTCTGACACATAGAACAGTAGGAGTAGAAAAGGAACATAAAAGCTAAGTGAAATAAAAAGTACCTCAAAACTGCATTTAAGTACAGTACCTGAGTAAATGTACTTAGTTACTTTACAACACTTAGAAAACACAAATTGTCTGCTCCCATACACAAATGTAATATGTTTACATATTGAATTTCCAAGAATGGAAAGATAGACATGTTTAATATAGATATTTTTAATATATGTACATGTACACATTTTCTATGGATATTTCATATGTTATAAACCCATATCTTCATATATCAAGAGCATTTATGTGATAACAATATGCCATATATTATAATTCTGTAAGGGCTGTATTAGCGTCAGTGCTGGATGGGAGTTGGTGGTAGTGTCCCTGACTGTGTAGAAATGGGTAATTAGTAACAAACAAGTTGTTCATACATTTAGGAAAAAGTTGATGTGTTTTCAAAAGCTATTCCCAAGCTGTTTTCCTGCATTGAATAATGTGTGATGGTGCAAATACTGTTTATTACTGTTTACTGTTTTATGTTACAAACCTGTCTGTCTCTGTCCTTTCAGGCTGTTATAGTTTATAAGATCTTAAACTATATTGATGACCCAGGGAAGTCCACAGTGTCCCATGGTGTTGGTCTGTCCTTTGCTCTGTTCTCCTCAGAGTTCTGCAAAGCCTTCCTCGTGTCCTTGCTGTGGGCGATGAACCTGCGCACAGCTGTCAGGCTGAAAGGTGCCTTTTCGTCAATGGCCTTTCAGAAAGTCATCTCTCTGCGGGTGCTCGGCAGCATTTCAATGGGAGAGGTACAGACTGTGTGTCACAGCAGGTGCAAGAAACACAAGGGAAAGGACCCAGCAGAGGCTCAGCTAATTTAGTTCAGTGATTTTATTTACACAAAGAGGAACAACAGCTTTCAGAACATTGAGGCGGACAACAGTCAAAACCAGGGAAGGAAGTCCAAAAAAGGCGAACAAATCCAGAAATTCACAGGAGGAATCCAAAGTCTAGTAAACAGGCAAAAGGTCAAAATGCAGACAGACAAGAACAAATAAGCAAGACATAGGTACAAAAGTGATCTGGTGTATGTAGTGACTGCAGGGAGATTAGAGGTGGGAACAGGTCTGTGGATGGGTGCTGCTGTCAGGTACTCAGAGAAGGGAAAGTATGAGCACATCTGGCCAGTTGATTCGGGGACAGGGTCAGACAGGCCAACTGAGTGTGGTGCAGAAGGCTGGCAGCTGGTCTATAGGCAAACTTTTTGCACTTTTTCCACGATGAACATATTGAAAATACATTTAGTTATGAAATATTATATTTAATTATTATTGTGTAATTTTTCATATTTTCTGTTTTGTAAGGTCTGACAGGATTAAATACAAATAAAGTTACTAATATTATTATTCGTTTTAGAATAGCAGTAGTAGTAGTAATAGTAGTAGTAGTAGTGGTTGTAAAAGTTTCTTATTCTAAACTTCTTTTTCAGAAATATCCTGTTATTCACCTACTCTGATGTAGTTCAAGCACCTTGCCCTGGCAATGCAATCGTGACAAATGTTGATTACAGTCTTTCTGTCTCTCTGTGTTTCTCCCATCCAGATGATTAATGTTTTAACCAACGATGGACACAAATTATTTGAGGCTGTACTATTTGGGAGCTTCTTGCTGTCTGCCCCGGTGCTCTTTGTCGTCTGCATCATCTACGCCTGCTACATCCTGGGCTACACCGCACTGACTGGAGTCTTCACCTACATCATCTTCATCCCCATACAGGTCTGTACATATAGTTCAATAATAGACTTTTTTTTTTTTTCTTAAGCAGTGGAAAATAAATGGTTTCATTTTTTTCATCACAATCAAAGCTAAAACAGGATAATGCAAATATCAAAAGTTATAAACAAATACATTAAACAAACTATTTATTCATTCATCATGGTTCAGTTTGGACAAAAACCTAAGGTCTACATAATGCTGTATGAAGAATAGTTGTTGCTGTGATTTTGTACAAACAGATGACTAATCTAAGTCATCTTTACTATGTTAAACAATTAAGGTCCCATATTGTTTCCTGTTGTCCTGACCAATACTGAAGTAACGGTGTTTAAAGACTCTAACATGAACCCATATGTCTAATTTCCGAAATATGACGCAACTAGTTTGTAGAAACAAGGACAATAAATCACAGAGTTTGTAGTTATGAAACTTCTGCATCTCACCTCTCTGAAAAACAATTTTCTTCAGTTTGATTAGCCACTACCAGGCTAATATCTCATGTTTTCCAGCTAAGTCAGCCACAAAGGCACCTCCAAATTTGGCATCATTTACTGCTCACATTGTCACTAACACTGATGTTGTTTTTTTCTGCTTTCAGGTTTTGCTGGTCAAACTCATTAACACGTTCAGGTGGAAAGCCATAGTGATCACAGACAGCCGTGTTCGCACGATGAATGAGATTCTCAACAGCATCAAACTCATCAAGATGTACGCCTGGGAGGATTCATTTGAGAAGAAGATTGCAGGTAGTGATAATTGGAAATGCAGATAGTGAGGTAGTTTAATTGGGACAATACATTTTACATTACTTCTTAAAATTAGTTTTTCAAATAAGCATGCTGCACTAGAGGTTGGAGATGAGGCTGCAGCCACATTCTCTCGCACACCTTGTGCTTTCTTTGCATTTCAGCAACTGTCCTATTTGTTGAAGTCCCTGCTGCTGTGGCTGAGTTTACGTTTGTTTGTGAGATTGTTGACCTCTGCCTCGCTCACAAGCTAGATATTCATTTAGATATTCATGACAAATTTTACTTTGATAATTTTATGGTCAGTTGAGGGATTGTGGCAGGTGGGATGTGGCGTTCATCCTCGTGTGAACATTGTTTTAATCCTGATTTATAAAAGTGAAATTGCATGTGTGTGTGTGTGTGTGTGTGTGTGTGTGTGTGTGAGTTTTTGAATATGATCTTTTTTTCATGCACACATTTTTGTATTTTGTGTGCTTGTAAAGCTTTACATATTATTAAAAGAGGCCCTAGGTCTTCAACTGTATAAACATTTAAATGTTTAAAAGTGAAATGAATGTAATATATTAAACATCTTCATAGTGTAAACACCTTCTAGCTGTGGCTGGGGCATTCGTTATTTGCTCAAGATAACGTATGCATGCGTATAACGTATGTAACAATGTCTCTTACAGTTTTGAGGAAAAATGAGAGGAAACAGCTACAGAGGGTCAGTTATGTCCAGAATATCAACACCAGCATCACAAGCATCATCCCCACCCTCGCCACCATTCTCACCTTCATGGTTCACACCTTGCTACGCTTAAACCTCAACCCATCTGATGTGAGTACCATAACAACCTTTGCGCACTTTGGGGTTGAAGTGGTTAATAGAGGTGTGTTGCTGCATATACGTGGAGTTGCTGCAAGTGTGACATGAAATGTGTATTTAGATAATTGCCGTTCTGTTTTGTCACCAGTTATTCATGATAAATGCCACAGACAGGTGCTGGCTACTAGAGCATTGTGGGTCTATTTAAGACCAGTGTATGACCAGTATGTTGTGGTGTCTCATACTGTTTGAGCATCATTTTTTTGTGTTGATTCCAGGCCTTCACCACCATCGCCGTCTTCAACTCCATGAGGTTCTGCCTGGCGCTGCTGCCCCTGTCTGTGAAGGCTATGGCTGAGGCTGCCGTGGCAATAAAACGACTGAGGGTAAACTGTCACTGCTGCTTTAAACTTATATCAAGGCTCTTTGGATTGTAATATCTTAACTTCCGGTGTTATATAATGATATATGAATGGCTTTCCTTCTTCAATCATCCACAGAATCACAATCAGAGTCAGAGTTTTTATTTCATCTTCTTTTATTTTAAATATAATAAACAGCATGTATGAAGTTTTCATGAGTAATACCAACCTTCTGTACAAATGAGGCTTTAATGCTTTGGTTGTTGTTTGAGTTTTAAGCTTTTTGGTAAAACTTGATTTAAAAAAGGTGTTATTTTTTATTTCACTGTATTTCTGATTTTCATAGCAGTCGGAGGCATTTTCCTCTTTGTGTGTGCAGGATTTGTCACTGCAGCTTTGAAGGCCATTGTTCACTTCAATCTCCATTTTTTTAAAAAGAGAGAAAAGCTTTTAAAAGGAATGTGTGGCTGTTTCAGAGAATATTGATGATCCAGAATCCAGAGCCGTACCTGATGCAGAGGAAAGACAGCGACTCGGCTATAGTGATGAAGAATGCTACGCTTGCCTGGACCAGAACAGACGCAGTGTCCAGCACAGACAGTGAAGTGAAGGGACACAAGGTGGATGAGGTGTCCCAGGATGAGAAGACTGAAACCATGCCAACCCTGAGAAACATCTCCTTCACGCTGCCTAAGGTGTGCTTTACCACTGATAAGGATAAATGAGGTTAACTCTATTAGACTGAAGGTACATTTATAATCTGTGTTATTTTTCTGAAGGGCAAACTGCTCGGTGTCTGTGGGAATGTGGGGAGTGGAAAGACATCACTGATTTCCAGCATTTTGGAACAAGTTGGTTCTTCCTTTGTCTTTTCCTTCCTTTGATTTTATCTTTTTTTTGCTTATAATATTTTGCCTTTTCATTGTCTACCACTCTTTTACACATATTTAAAGCTCTTTATTTGCATTATGTTATCTCTACACCAGAGTTCACTCATGGATGTTTGTTGATTTTGCTATTTTAGATGCACCTTCTTCAGGGCTCCATCACAGCTGACGGGACATTTGCCTACGTTTCCCAGCAGGCCTGGATATTCCATGGGACTGTTCAAGAAAACATCCTGATGGGGGAACCTTTTGACCAGGCCAAGTAATTAATCAGTTAACCCACATATATCATTATGACTAATTATAAGTAACTGCAGATCACCTCGACAGTTGAATATGGAAATGAATCAACTGAACACCATTTGTGCTGTTAATGTGTTTTGCTGCTGTTCCTCGTGGCTGCACGGACACCGACCATTAACACAAAGCATGAACAGGCCTTTCCTTTGAGAAATGTTTAACTTTAGAAAGTTTCTCTTATCTCTGTGAGTTAGTATCTGGCCAGGTATTCAAACAAGAGCAGAGGTCATCTCCATTATCTAACAGGAATCTCACTGGAAAACGACCCCATGCTCGCAGAGATGGCGAGAAGCAAGACTGCTGACCTGTGCACAGGATTTGATGAGTCACTGCACTTGGTTTTTATGATTGTGCTTGGTCATTATAGCTCAGCTGTAATCACCACTACACATGAAGTAAATACTGTAGGAACAGTTAGATCACCTCCTCACAGTGTTTTCTCTAACTACCCACAGAAATGCTTGTTGGCTCTATAGCGTGTGCGTTGTTTATTTCTCATAAACTTCCAGGGACAGTGTGTCTGAGCCTTTCTGCAGGAATCACATGCTATTTGTTGTGCTGCTTTAGCTTTCAGTTGGAAGCTGATCATTACAGTGTGGAACCCAGTATAGGTGAGTACAGTAAACGTGGCTGTCAGACAGTAACTGTCTCGCTTTGATTGTGCACAGATACAACAGAGTTGTAGATGTCTGTAGTCTCAGAGCTGATCTGGAGATCCTCCCATATGCTGACCAAACCGAGGTAGGAGCTCTCTCTCTCATACACTGAACTATCCAAGCTGACTGTTTTTAACGTTTTTAATCATTTATTAAAAGTGTAGTAGTATCACATCATCCTCAAGTCAGGTAAGAAACCTCCTGTGGACATGACATCAACAATTAAACACTGAAAATTAGCTCTGACTGACACTGTCAATTAAGCTAAAAATACTGTACATTGTTGTGGGAGTTGCCTCATTTTGTTCCATAATTCAGAAGCTTTATTAGCCTTTTCTCCATACTGGGGTCATTGTCTGTGGCTGGAAAGTTTGTAATGTCCAGCCAGCAGCCAAAACATAGTCATATTCTCAAGTTACAGTTTTACAGGGTCACAAGTATCTATCACTTTTATAGTGAAGTCTAAAGTCAAGTTAAAAGTTGCATGAATGAAGGTGAGTCACAAGTGTTGAACATAACTATGAATATCTTTTTAAATTGATATCAGTCAAAATGTTCTAGTTACAAGGCGTCTTTTACTTGAGTTAAAGTTGTAATGATTCCAGGATAGCATTGGTGTTGAGTTCTGCTCTCTTACCAAATGACTCACAGTTCAAGCTAACTGTATCAGTATCACTATCTACTCATACAAGGGGTTGTAAGTAACTCTCAAAAAAGCGTTTTAAAGCGTTTGCTTATGAACAGCAGCTGCCTCATAGAAATCTGTGGCAGTTTTAAGTTAACACTACTAAGACAACTAAGAGTGCTTTATAGTCAAATCAAGTCAATTTTATCTATATAGCACCAAGTCATAATAGAACTTATCTCAGGGCACTTTTCATATAGAGCAGGTCTAAACCAGAGTCTTTAATAATTTTATTTACAGATATCTATATTCCCTCATGAGCAAACACCTATCGATACCCGAAAGACAATCTGCAACTAACTAGTAACTATAGCTTTCAAACAATTATATTATTTCCCTCTGAAATGCAGTGCAGTGGAAGTTTAAAGTAGCGTGAAGTCAGGGGACATCTGGTGGACTGATGGAGTATGGCAGGTCAGGAGATGAAGGGATGAAAATCCAAAAGGAGTTCTGCAGGCTGCAATACTAATAGTTACGGCCACTTGCAGTTATGCCCCTCCCTTGCTCTCTGCAGACAGACCCCTCTCTAAAGCTCTAAGACCTATGACCTGGGAGAGGTGAGCAGGGGCTGAGGGGAACTGAAGAGCAGACTGTGACACTATTTAAACATTAGTTGGGACAATCAATGAGCAGCTTCACTTTTACCTTTCACCATTCAACCTTGTGTGTGACCTTAATGCCAGAATTCTTTTGGATGGCATCACAGTTCCAAAAACAAAACTAAACTAAACAAAAAAAGGGAAGAGTGAAAATAGAAAGTGAAGAACAGAACAAGCTCTAAGATTACAAAAACAAGATCTTGCAGTGCATGAACCATGTTATTCAGGTCTTAGTCAAAAGAAATTATAGCAAGTTGAACACCGGGTCTGGACTGTGACTCAGTTTTGGGTCCAACTGATGTTTGTATGTGTATTTGAAGCTGCGAGCACTTTCTTGTCTTCACTCGTCGTACACTGTTGTAAATTAGTGAAGGTGGATTTTGAGACGTGCCAGACCCTGTGGCCTGTGGTCTTAGTGGTCTTTTAGGAGTTTTGTCTGTGTTACTGGCAGATTGGAGAGCGGGGGCTCAATCTGTCAGGGGGGCAGAAGCAGAGGATCAGCCTGGCCAGAGCCGTCTACTCCAATAAAGACATCTTCCTCCTCGACGATCCACTGTCTGCTGTTGACGCCCATGTGGGGAAACATATCTTTGAAGAATGCATAAAGAATGAGCTTCAGGGAAAATCCATCATACTGGTTACACACCAGCTCCAGGTAGGAAAAGACACTGCTACACTTTAGCAGACAGTGAATATGAAATAATGGCGATCCAGTCAGAAAGTCAAACTCATCTATACTTATAGTATATTCTGGGCTGAGTTTTCTTCACTTGTGTTTTCTAGTATTTGGAGTTCTGTGACGACATCCTATTCCTGGATGACGGGGAGGTGCGGGAGGCTGGACACCACGAGGCCTTGATGAAAGCCAATGGACGCTATGCTCAGCTCATCAGAAACTATGAGATGGAGCAGTCCAAAGTAAGATTGTCACAAAACTTACTGTACAAAAGTCTCATGTACTGCAGCTCTGCTATTCTTATAAGCTGTAAAACTTTTACAAGCTGTAAAACCTTTTCCCCAGTTCATTATTGTTTAAAGTTATGACACAGATGGTTTTCTCAGTATAGCTGCTACATTATTTGTAAGTTGTGACTCAGACATGGAGAGATTTCTGGTTTACAGGATGCAGAAACATTTTAGCATCAGTTCGGCAGCATCACTGTGTTTTTGCTTATTGTTTTATAGACTCAGAAAGAGGAGGACGAGGCATCACCCCAAGACGCTGCCCAGCTGAAGGAGGTGGAGCCAAGAGAACGCACAAGCAGTGGGATAGTGAACCCAGGTAAGGAAACAAGGAAAAAATATTTGTTAGTGTAATGACCAAAAAGAGTCATACTTTGTGATGCCTCAATTCATCAGTAGAGAACTGAAAATGAGGCTGGAGTTCATTATGTAGTGGGAAGTGTTGTATGTTCTCTGTTGGAAACACATTCACATCAAGTGGCTGGCAAAAGAGCCAATATTTAACCATAAGCAGGAAAAGGTCGTAACAGGAGTCCATTCAGGTGACAAAGGGACAATGGACGACAAAAGAAAGGTCAATGTGTAAAACGAAACCAGACAGGGCAACAAACCTACAACCCCTAAGGTCAATATACTGGCAGTGTTGTATTTTTAGGGACATTTTTATGCCTTTATGAGAGTCTATGACTAACGGACTGACATCTGTGCTTCATTTCAGCATTTGACATGTCAGATGAAAAAGATGATGGGACACCTGCTGACCAGAAATGTAAGTCCTCAGCGGAAATTAAAATGTAATTGGTGTTCAGATGTAATATATTGAGTCTCCACATAGAGCTCAGGCTCATGTAGCTTCATTTTAATGTGGAAGCCTAAAAGATGAAGCGTGCACATGTGAAGCTGCCAGTCTGCTTGAACAGAAGAGCCTGTTGTATAGTTGAACAGCTTCAGAACCCCACCCGCCCCAGAGCCCCC
>NW_019525450.1:3426880-3490658 GCF_002814215.2 Seriola lalandi dorsalis
CACTCCCACCCTCTCCCTCTCCCCTCACCTCTCCAACACTGGAATTGTGGACTGTGTCCAACAATTTCTTTAACTTTCCAAAACCAACAATATGAAATTCACACTTCATTCACACTTCGTTAGCACACACTATTTCTGTCACTTTTCGTGTTTACAGCAAACATGTGCCAATGACTTCCAGGAGAGAAAACACACGCTGCTGTCCCCATATTCAAACAATTATCACGTCTCGCCCCTTTTTAAGATGGTTGGGTTTTTACTCTGCCTTTGAGTGTGACTGCTGGGAACAGCTATAAACACTTTCTTTCTTTCTCTCTGCAGAAATACTGCAGCAGATTTAAAATCCAGAGAGATGGCTAGTGTCTATATAAATATAAAATTATATTCTTCTGTAGTTATGTGAATTTTCACATTTGTGAATGTAACAAATGTTTGGGTGAATGGATCTTCAGTGAGGCTTGTGTACATTTACATATTTAGTTTTTTTTTTTTTTTTATTCTTTTTCTATAGGAACACAGTCCAGTTAGTCAGGACACATGCTGACACAAACTAAAGTGACTTTAATCGTTCTCTAAAATCCTTTTCTTCCTCTTCAGCCACTGTCAGTGCTGATGATCAGCTGGTCAGTCAGGAGGCCTCCACAGAAGGCGCTGTCTCCTGGAAAATTTACCAGCAGTACTTCCAGGCAGCTGGAGGTCTGACATAACACACACACGTATGATTCTATGTAATAATGCACGAATCACCAATGCACAACCTGCCTGATGATATTCTGTGTCACTTTGTCGCTGCAGGCTACATTATCACCTCCCTCACCGTCCTCAGCATCGTCCTGATGATCGGATCCACGGCCTTCAGCAACTGGTGGCTCAGCTTTTGGCTGGGGCAGGGTGACGGGGTGAGAACCATCTCTCTCTCTTTATTGTCTCTCACATGCACACACAAAAACTGCTCACCAGCCCTTACTGCTGAACCACACCAACTGTCTGCCTGGGTTTGCCTTTAGAGTTCTGCACAACAGTAATGACAGACATACAGATCCACACTCTATATTTATTTACATTTACACAGCTCAACACATGTTTGATACTAGTGTGTGGTGATGAAGCAGAGTAAACCCAGTGATTCCTGCAGAGGGAGGCAGGGAGTCAGTTTACAGGCCTAAGCACAGACTCGTCTGCCTCTGTCCCATGAACGCAATTCTCAAATAACACAGCTGGCAGGCCGCACAGTGTTTTTATCTGACCGTTACCGTGTTAGAAGGTGATTTTTATTCATAGCAACCACCTGAAGAGAACATCTTGTCATCTCATGTCTGTTCCCTTTTGTACTAAACTGATATGAATCTTTTTATTGGATTCATTTCACACAGTATCCACCCTCAAAGGACCTACACATAAACATAGTCATCAGGATGTGTCAGAAAACCAGATTTGCCTCTCACTGTAATCTTGTCTTTACAGAATCCTCTTAAAGCAGTAAATTTGGCCATTATCATTATACACATTTACATTATACCATTATACATAGATACAGCGTGTGTTATTTCCACAACTCTGTGCCATATTGTGTTCACAACAGCATAAAAGTCCTTCTTGGAATTAAAATAACTTTTAGTACTAATTAGATCTCTCTATGACCCTGATCTCCTCTAACATCATACATCCACTGTTTTGTCCCAGTCACACAACAGCACAACTTCACACCAGGGCGACATCTCACAAAACCCAGACCTGCACTTCTACCAACTGATTTATGGCATGATGGTGGTCGTCATGGTGATACTTGCCATCATCAAATGCTTTATCTACACTCAAATGACCATGAACGCTTCCTGCAAACTCCACAACACCATGTTCAAGAAGGTACAGTACCATCAAACATTCAAACTTTACCATTTTAATAGCGGATAACAGTGTGAACAAGTGAACTGAATGTGTGTTCATTGAAAGTCTGCCATCTAACCATCTAATAATGTGTTTGCCGTTTAAAAAACGGGGACGTTTTTCATTCCTGTTAGAAGCCAAAGTAGCCACCAATGAGGTGCTGATGATGAAGATTTTTTCTTCTGTTCCTCTCCGCAGATTATTGACAGTCCCATGAATTTCTTCGACACGACGCCAGCAGGTCGCATTCTCAACCGCTTTGCGAAAGATCAAGAGGAGCTGGACACTGTGCTTCCCCTCCACATGGACCCTTTCCTGGCGTTTACACTAATGGTCACCTTTACAATTATCATCATCTCGGCCGTTTTCCCTCTCATGCTTGTAGCTGTGGTCATTATGGGAGCTTTGTTCACCCTCATCCTCTTGTGAGTTAATAGCAGTTTAGTCTAAACATGATACAATCATTTGCTACAGGCACTGTAGGAAAATGACAAGTTTTAGATTGTCATGGAAATTGCTGTCTTCACAGTGGGCTGAAAAGTTGAGATTAAACTAGTGATTTCTCTGCAGTGTCTTCCAGAGGAGCATCCGTCAGATGAAGAGGATGGAGAACATCAGTCGCTCTCCCTGTATCTCTCTCACCACCTCCACCCTGCAGGGCCTCAGCACTATTCATGCCTACAACATAAGACACAGCCACATAAAGCTGTAAGAAATTTCAGTTTCTCAACATGACATATTTTGTTTATTTTTTCTGTCTGCTGAACTTTCAGGTTTTTTAAGAATTCAATGCCGTTTCAATTCTTCCCTGCTTTTTATTCATGCGGTGCAGCAGCAGTAGGTGATGCCTTAGTCACAGTGTCTGGTCCTGGTCTGTGTTGTATACACTGTCTTATTAATAGTTGGGGTAAAGTGGTGTTCACACAGCCTGACCTGTCCAATGTCATATTGTAGGTTCAAGTCCCTGAATGACATCAACTCCAACCACTATTTACTCTTTCACTCTGGGACACGTTGGCTTTCCTTCTGGCTGGACTGCATGGCTTCATCCATGACCTTGTTTGTGTCTCTGTTCGTGGTGCTCAGCAGTAACGACGTCATCAGTCCATCCTTGAAAGGCCTGGCCATGTCCTACACCATACAGGTGCATTTCTACAGCAAATTTACAAATGTTTGGCTCAAAACATGTTGAAAGTAAATGCAATGTGTGTGTTTACAGAATCTCTATGTGTTTTCCAGTTGACAGGCATGCTTCAATATGTAGTGCGGCAGTCGACAGAGGTGGAGGCCAGGTTCAACTCAGTGGAGCGGATACTGGAATACGTCACGGTCAGACTCAGATTGCTCTAGAGAAATAATAACCATTTACACACAGTCCCACCATCTCTCCTGGTCCTCTTGAGCCTATTAAACTCCACTCAAGAAGTGCAGTTGTAAAAGCCTTTGCATGCAGTTCAGAGCTCCCTCCCTCAAAGTAGTCGATGTTTATTCTGTACAGAGTTGCAAGCCTGAGGCCCCCAGACACATAGAGGAGGCTCCGATCCCAGAGGACTGGCCAAAGAGCGGAGCCATCACCTTCCAGGACTATAAGATGAGGTACAGAGAGAATACACCCATCGTCCTGAATGGGCTCAATTTCTTCATCCAAGCTGGAGAGAAGCTGGGCATTGTGGGAAGGACAGGCTCTGGTAAGGCCTTTACACCAGTAGTTGTGAGTCTGCAGTGACCATAATTTGTCCCATACAAGGCAAATTTGACAACTGTGTAACAGCAGCATCTTTAAAATAACAATGTTATTTTTTTAAACCATGACTGTACGTTGCTGAGGGAAACCCTGCTTCTCTAAACAATCAGGGTAAGTATGATCAGGTACTCTCTGCTTTGCGTTTGTAGGGAAGTCCTCTTTAGGTGTGGCTCTGTTCAGGCTGGTGGAGCCAGCTGCAGGAAGCATCCTGATAGATGGAGTGGACATTATGGCCATTGGTCTGCAGGATCTGCGCAGCAAGTTGTCCATCATCCCCCAGGATCCTGTCCTATTCATTGGCACAGTCAGGTAACTGTACCACCAACTCCCCACAGCTGTCTGTTTACACACTTTTTTTCACTAACCAACTGTGATAATGAATGCGTTTGTCTACAGGTACAACCTAGATCCCTTTAATAACTACACTGATGAGGAGATCTGGGCAGCGCTGGAGAACACCTACATGAAGGACTCGGTATGACACCAGAACAGTAGATTTACACTTTTATTATGGTGTGTGATCATTTATGCAGACCAAGATGCGACAGCGGAATTAACCCTCTCATTTAACCCTCTTCAAAAACACAAAATGTTATTGTTAGCATGTTGTTGTAATTAATTATTAAGTTAATGGACTGTTTGATCACTGTCCGTCTGGTCAGTCTTGTAGAAGTTGTAGCTGCAGCAGTAAAAGTGATGTTATGATGATTGATGTGTCTCCTCAGATCTCCAGGCTGGAGGGGAAGCTACAGGCACAGGTGCTGGAGAATGGAGAGAACTTCTCCGTAGGAGAAAGACAGCTGATGTGTATGGCCAGAGCGCTACTCCGTAACTCCAAGGTTTGTCTATTCTTTTTGCACACTTGACAATATTAGTGTTACTGAGCAGTTCAGCCATTTGATAATCATCTCTACATATTGTATCTGTGTGCCCGAAACTATGTAACTGCTTGTGATTTCTCTGTTCACAATTGCATAAATTACCTCACCATGACCAGAGTGTTTGTCCGGTAAGATTACTTGCTGTGTTGTATCATTAACTTATATATTATATCTTCACTGCTCTCAATTGTCAATTGTTCTGTTCTAAATATCAATCTGTGGAACTGTAGATAATTGAATATTAAATCAAACTAAAAGGAAAAGCACTCAAATACAAAAACATAACATGCTTACATTATCAGGAACGCATGACAGGAAGACTGGATGGAGAGCAGAGAGAGCTGCAGTTCTGAGTGAAGGCCTTACGTAGTGGCACATCTGTCTGAAACTGGCCATCAATAAGGGGAATGACTGAGTTCAAACTGTTGTGAATACTTGGTCCACCAGGGGCTGGCAGACTCCTCAATTCCCTTTAATAATACACACACACACACACGCACTATCACACTACAATCACAAACACAGACTGACTGAATGTATATACATATTCACCTTCCACAAACGATATTTTTAATCTACTTTTACTGTATTTTTAATCTGCTGCTATTTCCCTGCTGCTGCATTGTGCACTAATTCACTGTCTAACACTTGAGCACCTTATTATTACAACTGACATGTTGCACTATTTGTTATGTCTGTCGTCTATTATGTCTATTTATGTTTGTGTTTATATATTTATATTAATACATTTTTTTATACGACTGCACATTGAGCTGGGAAAACACAATTTAATTCTGCTGTGCACTTCTGTTGGATGGTCTGAATGACAATAAAGTTCACTTTGACTCGTTTAGACAGCATGAGAGAATTCACAACACTCCTCTGAAAAACTATTTCCACAGTAACGGTCCCTCCTGTTGTCCATCAGATCATTCTGCTGGATGAGGCAACAGCCTCCATTGACGCAGAGACAGATGCTCTGATCCAGAATACCATCAAAGAGGCCTTCCAGGACTGCACCATGCTCACCATCGCCCATCGTATCAACACTGTGATGCACTCAGATCGTATTCTAGTCATGGACAATGGACAGGTAAAACACAAATACAGTACACAAAGATTAAGTTTATATAATCATGAACCCACTCTGATAGTATGTGTTGCATCTGACAGGCGGCTGAGTTAGACCACCCAGATGTGCTGAAGCAAAGACCAGACTCTCTGTTCTCATCACTCCTGACAGCTGCTAACACTGTGAACACTGGAACCACAGAGGACCAGTGACTCCACAGCACAATGGCACAGTAATCACTGAAACATATTAATAGTTATTCATTTAAACAACCCAACCAGATCTTAATCAGTATGCTCATATTAAACTCTGGACTGAGGTGCTGGTATCAGGTGTCACTGAGCAGCAGAGATGTGGTTTGATATTAATGTAGGAAAAGAAACATTTTATTTAAATAGTGGTTCATTTTTCACTCCTGTCTGAATCTGTCATGTTTATTTAAAACATATTATTTATTGATTTTCTACATCTTTGTTTGCTGCCACTTGATTGGAACTTGACACTTCTTGCGAAGTTTCAGTCTGCTGTGTTAATATGCACTACATATGCTACTATTGGATTTTTATCGTATTAAAGATATTTATACAGAAAATGTTACTCATGTCACATTACCTGATCAGTTTCTGCTCACACAATCTGAGGTAATAAATCATGGATATTTGTAAAGTTTTGTTTGCTGTATTTTAACTGTGCAATTCCAATAACTAATTTTTCTTTTTCTTTGTCATATCCCATAATTTTCATTTAAAAAAATATCAGGCAAATTAAAGCTTAATATTACTCATAGCTTATTTTTACACGGGGTGGCATGAATAATGCTCTCTGTTTGTGGATCAGTTAACAGAGAAAGTTTGCTACTACAGTTGTGCCTCTTTTAAAAGACAATTTCACACACATGGGCTTCAAATCCAGTCATCTTATGAGGAAGAGAGTTTTCTGCTGTGAAATCTCATTAAGGCATGACATTCCTCTCAGCTTTGCTTATTGTGTTAAAGTGGTGGGGTCTCATCCTCAGTCTGCTCTCTCAATCCATCCTTTATCTCTCCCACTCTCCATTCTCACGTTCCACTCATGATAACAAACCACAGGGATACACAATATACATATTTAGATATATAATCTTTACACATTGAAATATAAAGGCATGACTCACTTTTTAAAAAAGCATGTTAAGAGCTAATCTAATGAGCACCTACTGCTCAAGCCAATTTCTTGTTGCATAGAAACCCATCTTCAGTAGAAGGAGATAAATAACCAAAATTACATTTTAGTTTTAACTTTTACACAGATCATGATGTTGATTAAAAACATGTGAAGTTTAGTTCTAGCTGGTGCAAACACGCGAGAACTTTAAACATCGCATAAGGAACCCATAAACTATTTGAGGAGGACTCACAGGGCAGTGTTTACAGCTGATTATCCAACTGAAATAAGGGAAATGGATTTAAAATGAAAAGAAACCGTATCATAAACAGACCCAGAGTAAGTGACAAAATGGGAGTCAAACATAAATGAAGGTTTAACAAAAGAAAATAATTGTAAATTTACCTTAAAATGTGTTAGTCATGTTGTTTCCTACCAGAACAAACTGTACCGGATCCACACTGGCATCCTCTTGATGGATATTATAGAAAATATTACCTGTTGTTATACAAAATATTTTCAGAAAAACAGCACTATTTTTGTAGTGCACTCAATTAAAACATGTCTAAATTGATTCACTGATTTTAATACAGGCCTAAAGTGTGCACATAAGCTGGACAATGTAGGGAAACAATGGTAAAAATGTTTTTATTAAATGTGGAGTCAGATACACTTTGTCAGAAATGTTAAAATGTTAAAGTCATACACTGAATTACAGTGAAACTTTGAATTTAAAATTATCCAGAAGATTATGAAACATTGTTTGTTACAGTTTATATGTGCAATTCTTGATGCCAGAGTGGTGTGTTTTCTACATAGCTGAACATGTCACATCCAAGTCAAACCAAACTGGACATGATATAATCCCGTTTCTCCATATCTCCAGTACTCAGCAGGTGCAACAGGTACTGCTGAGGAAGGACTATTTTGAATTCATGAAAAAACAGCCATCTCTCTGCTGCCGCCAGTGGGGGGAGACAGAGTCAAACACAGGAAAACTCAATATTGAGATTCATTATGTGCTATATTTTCTGCACCAATCCTCATCTGTAACAGATCTGCAGATTTGACAAACATTTTTGTCTCCTGCTGTTTTAACCAGTGTTTCAGCTGTCATTTGGCTCTAGGACACACGATGGCACCAGAGTGTTTTGTTCTTCCACCCCACAGTACAATGATGCAAATACTACTTGAAATGTGTTTGCTCATTCTCCTCTCATGAATTTCAAAATGGCACAGACGATACTGAAGCTGTGGATCTTACTTGTCTTGCTCACATATATCCACATGGATGAAAGAATGCCACCTTCAACTAAACCTCTCTAAGACTGAACTCTCAAAATCACCTCTTCATCTCTTACCCCAATCAAGGTTGAGAGAAACCTGGGCATCATCATGTTTGATGACAGCTCCTTCTCTAACCATGCTGCATCTGTCTCGCAGTTGTGCCACTTTGCACTACACAACATCAGAAAAATCAGGCCTTACCTGACTCAGACTCACCACCTCCCTCACTCAGCCCTCTAGCTGAGTGCAATGTTACCAAAATTGTAACATGTAGTAATCCTACTACATGTCCATCCCAGTCTCCCCAGGTTAAGGATGCATCTTTTCTCTAATTCACCCCTCTCACTGAGAATGATGTGTCAAAACTTCTGACCACTAGTCATCCTACTACATGTGCAATGGAACCCATTCCCACAAACCTTCTCCAAGCCATGTGTCCCACCATTATGCCAGCAATCACACTTGTGATAAATGGCTTTATGAACAATTCCAACTGGATTCAAACAGGCTCAGGTAACTCCTCTGCTCAAAAAGCCTTCACTTGACTCTGCTCAAGAGGAGAACTATCGACCAGTCTCACTTCTTCCATTCTTATCTAAGTGTATCGAAAAGGGCAGTTTCAATCAGGTCTCAGAATTCCTCTCACGGAGCAACCTCCTTGATCCAAATCAGTTGGGCTTTAAGAGCATTCACTCCACTGAAACGGCTCTGTTGTCTGTGACATAAGCCCTAAGGGCAGCTAGAGCTGCACCTCAGTCCTTGGTTGTTATCTTGCTGGACCTATCAGCAGCCTTTAATATGGTGAACCACTGCATCTTGCCTTCTGTACTCCCTGACAAGGGCATCTCGGGGAAAGAGCTTTCTTGGTTTGAATTCTATCTCAATGGGCCCCCGTTGAGTCATGGCAACCCATTGCTCCCCCCAGGGATGCCCCAAGGATTGGCCCTGGGAACCCTTCACTTTGCAATATACACCACCTCCTGGTCCAATTATCTGCTCTCATGGTTTTTCATATCACCACTATGCAGACGACAACCAACTATACCCCTTGTTCCTGCCAGACGAACCCCCAATCTCTGCATGGATCTCGGCTTGTCTCTGACCCATCCACATGAGTGAAGGAATGCCACCTTCAACTAATCTGATCTAAGACTGAACTAAAAAAAAACAAACAAAATCAGGCCTTACCTGACTCAGTACGGAACCCAACTCTTGGTCCAGGCCATGGTTATCTCCCACCTTGACTAGTGCAATGCTGTTTTTGTGGGGCTCCCTTTATGTACAGTGAAACCCTTACAGAAAGTCCAGAAGGCAGCATCTCGTCTAGTTTTCAATCAGTGTACATGTTACTCATCAACCTACACTGGCTACCCGTGGCCCCCCGAATCAAATTCAAGTCAGTTATGTTTGCCTCCAGAATGACTTCTCAGTCTGCTCTCATCTACCTGAACTCAGTCATACAGACTAATGCTCCTTCTTTGACATTGCCATCCCTGCAAACAAGACAATCACAGTCCAGACTGTTTTCATTTGTGGTTCCCCGATTGTGGAACAAGCTACCAAATCTCTATCTTCAAGGATCTCTTGAAGACTCATCTCCTCCGAAAGACCTCCTCCCCTAACACCTCTAACACCCTAACATGCCTAACTAGCACTTACTATGCACTTTCGGTGCACGTTTTTTTTTACCTAATTTCCTTGCACTTATTGAATAGATGTAGTGCTTATACCAAGGTCTTTTACTGCACTGAAGTTTTGGTGTTGTCCCTCACATTTAAGTCACTTTCGATAAAAGCATCTGCCAAATGAATATATATGAATGTAAGTACACGAGATAAATCCTTCTACCTCTGGTTTCTGGTTTCCAGGCAGCATCACTGGAACAGTCAAGACTGGGAGGAGAGTAACACTGCATGGCCTGCTCCAAAGCAGATCTTCTCAGCTGGTTAGGAAACCTGAACCTGTTGTCTCACAGTCACAAGCTTTTTTTCTCCCTCCCTCAGGCAAAGGCTAAATAAAATATCAATAGAGCAATTATTATACGAGGCTTGTGTTTGGGTTGAAGGCGACTCACATGCTGTGCTGTGTTTGCTGTGTTTGCCAGCTGAAAAGTCTGGTATCAAAACTTTTTCATATGATGATCCCAGCTTTTATATGATTACATCCTTGGTTTTAACTGTTCTTGTACACTATAAAATTATACACTAACAAGGTAGAACCTCCATTTTTCCAGCTGCTATTTAAGTTTACAAAATTCAATGTCTCTGTGTTTCTGAAATTAATGAATGGTGGAATGATCTTGTTGAACTAAATTTAACCTAAATTTTCACTCATCCAGTTGCTGAACACACTCATCACAGGTTTGTAAGCAATCAAAAGCTGCACCAGTATGAAATGTTTGCATTGACGTTCAAGGCTTCATTCTTCCACTGCTGCAGGAAAGCTGGAAGTTAACCAGTTTTCTAACCCTTAAGGCATGTTTCTTTTAAATTTACATAGTTTTTCAGATTTTGGTGACCTAGACTTTTTTTTATTACTTGGCAGTCTAGCATTTGCATTTGTATCATTTCGCTAGAGTTGTCCTGCCGAAATTTCAATAAAAACAGAAAAATTGGGCTTTCTAAAACTTTTGACTGGTAGTGTACACAGAAATCAATTTAAAACATACTGATCAGTCACAATAGCGCACTAACTGAAAGACCACAGCAGAATTACGCATGAATAATACATTGAAACACGCATACGTGCACATCATTAACACTCATATGTTATCGTAAACACTCCTACACTCATATGTAGGAGCGTCCCTGACACACACACACACACACACACACACACACACACACATACACAGCCACACACACTGGTGGGAGGAGCTAAAACCTCTGCTGCTCTGAGTTTGTCAGTTTCCCAAATATAGCGGACGAAGCTCTGTCTGTGTGTGTCCATCGGAGACACTTTGATAAAAAAAAAAAAAAAAATCCGTATTTACAGAAGCACGCGGAAGGCAGTGAGGTAAGTTGAGCAAACACATGTGTCTGAATATGTGAGGAAGTGTGTTTACTGTTTGTCTTCTCTGCTGTACTGACTGAGGGAGGGCAGCCACTACACTTCATATCACGTAAACGTTGCGATATTCTTGTTAACAAACTGTTTGTCTGTTATCTTTCCTGAACAGACTGAAATAATAACAGTAATCTACTGTTACTACTACTAACCGCTTATTGAGGGTAATTTATTGTTGTTGTGACTGTGTGGCTATAGGTGTCAGTGTGTGTGAGTACAATACGTGTACTGTATATGTGATATGCCGAAGTGCCTTGATGGAGGGCTTTATAAAACTCTGATTAACTCTCTCTCCACACAGTACTTCTACTACTTTACATCACGTGTCTTTGAATGTAATAGAGGCTGGCGTTTCTGAAACAATGTGTATATGATCATTAATAAGAGATACACCAGTTGGGTTGCTGCTGAAGTACCAAAAGCTGGATGTCCCTACAGGACCGTTAGGCTACTATCAAAGTAACTGAGGGAAAAGCATGAAATGCATTAAGACAACAGAAGTCTGTTTGTTGGCCCAGTTTAATAATGTCACACAACTAAAAGACACAGTAGTGCAGCAGATATGTGAATTCGAAGAGGTTTATTTCAAAATGTATCTCAAAAGTGCCAAACAGTGTCCCCCTCCAGGACCTGCATGACTTCGATGAAGGCAAGTTTCTCAAAGGTTGTTGAAAACCACTGCTGAGCCAGAATGAAAAGGGAAAGTAACACTCTAAAACCATCAATTACAGTCCTCTATCACAAAATATTTTCCATATCAACTGCAATGTGTTCAGATGTAACAGACAAGAGTAATGCAAATAGCTGGGAGACTTACAGAAAATAAAGCTAAAGCTTTAGGCAGAGACAAGAAACAGAACATTTAATTTAAATAGTGTATTTATTTTTTGTTTTACACTTGTGATAAAAATCAATAAATACATTTCTGCGAAAAGAGTGAAATAAAGTAGAGACTCTTAAAATCAACAAACTAGCCGAGTAATATCAGTTACACAGAAATGCTGTGCTAACGTTAGCTAACATGAGCTTACATTAGCCAATGGTCGTTTCTGCAAGAAATACTGATCAGAAGAGTCTTAAATGAAATAATTTGGGACTTACCATTTAAATAAGGAAGGACGTTTTAATGATTTGCCAATGCAATGATAACAATTAGCCTAATTTTAACTCAAGGTGTGGCAAGTAGGAAATACAGCAACAAATGGCCAGAAAATATGATTAATTCAGTGAAATTCATCACCATTTTGAACAAATTCAATACCATTGGTAAATTATGTTTCATAATTGCAAACACATTTAATTATTGAGTGTTACACTGGAGGTGTGACTATAGTCTCGACCCATACTGGAATTTTGAGACTGATATTGAAATTGTTCATGATTGGTTTTATGGTAGCTTAAAAAACAAAATTTAAAATATGGATCCTTACATTTGTTTTTTCGAGAATTATGACTAAGATACAGACTTCTACAACTTGTCAGTGTTTAGCATTTCTGTACTGCAATTTCTTGTTATTTAGTATTAAAGCCTTAATTTTAACAGGTAGTCTCCTTGAGATCGCAGTGTTTTTTTCAAGAGAGACCTGTGTACAAAAACAATTGTGCAATATTGGCCAATATATGAACCAATATTGATATATTTGCAAGAAGCTAATATTGGCTGATATATGGGCCTGGCGGATTTATTGGTGAAGCTCTACCAAAATGGAGAACAATGCCGAAGCATGGCTGACCGGGGAAAATATATATATTTCTGAATGTTTTTACATTAAAGAATTAATTGGCCCTTTTCAATGATGTGTGGAGCCAATTACCAGGTTCAGGGGTATCATATCATATCACCAAATACAATGGCGATTTATTTTAGACTAGCTGTGTTTGCCTTGCCAATACCTGTTCTGCTTTACAACTGTTTGTTCATGAAGCAGATAGCTCATCTGGACAACACATTAAGATAAGTGATAAGTACTGGGGTGGGAGCTCCACCAACTGATGATTGGGTGAGCAGAGGTTCCAATACACTTTGTGCCTCAAGGCAAATATAGTTTTAGTATTTCTGAATGTTATGCTCCAGCATGACTCAGTATCACTGGGCTCCCACAGAGGATCTCCCTCTGTCAGAGAGTTGTATTTAAAGGCAGCGTGAAGATGGTCTGATATGCTTATTTAGCCTGGCAGGGACTGGGGGATTCTCAAAAAGTCGATAGCTAGTTTTGGAATGATTTTCTTTATTTATTCACGATTTCTAGGTTTTCTTCCTTGTATTACGAGCTTTAGGAACCTCATAACTCTTAATTCAGTCGGGACAGATTCCAGCAGGTTGGGAAATATGCTCTGGCTTCTTTTAGTTGAAAATTCAGTATTTTTTTCACAAGATATTGAGATGTTGATATTGATCTGCTAAGAACAATATTGGCATATTTAAAGAAACATTTGTCTAGAGGTTGTTTGCTGTTGTATGACAGGTTTGCTGTACTTAGCCAAGCGCAAATCCAAGTCTCTTCAGAATAATCTTTTTTATAGTCAACACTGTAGATGCCGTAGGTGCCAGGAGGGCAACTCTGCAGTGCATCAGAATGTTTATCACTAAACTAAGATAACAACACCCATCTGTATTTGATGAATGTGACTAATGGGAACACGTGAAACTTGATGGGAATGTCGATGGCAAAGACCAGTCACAATATCAGCTAAATCATATATCATTATCATTTGAAGATCAATATTGCTGGTAAATAGACAGAAAACGTCCTGCTCTGTAGTTTA
This sequence comes from Seriola lalandi dorsalis, assembly GCF_002814215.2. Classification (NCBI taxonomy): domain Eukaryota; kingdom Metazoa; phylum Chordata; class Actinopteri; order Carangiformes; family Carangidae; genus Seriola; species Seriola lalandi. Next base: position 3,440,727 of record NW_019525450.1, read on the forward strand.
GGCATCTCTGATGCCCTGCTGCATTGTCCCTGCTCTTTGTTTTCATATTTCATTAGCTGGGCCAGCAGCATGTAGCGTCACCTTCAATTATCCTCCCTGTCACTGGACCGACAGTGCCTGTCTGCTGGCTTTAGTGATTACAGGCTTCAGGGGACAGGTAATCAGGTCATGGTTACACTGTCACCCTGTCAGACTGCTGAGACCACAGGGAGCATATGGGATGAAAGAACTCTCCCATCTCCAGTCAGTTATCTCTTAGCAGGCTTACACATGCTGATATTGTTTGATGTAGAGTAAAACACATGACATTACAGTACAATGCAATAGTTTTTTTATTTTAGATGTTAGTTCATTTATCATGTTGGCATTACGGATAAAAGGTGTCAATAATGAGCCAACAACACAGCCAGGGTTATAGGACATATATAAGTGTAAAATGGTACAGTGCAAGATATTCTCTTTTCTCGGGCTGTGATGATGAGCTTATCTTTGTTGATATTAGCATTTAGCTTAAAGCATTGCTGTGCTAGCCTCAAGTAGCTGTGAGTATTGCTTAGTTTTGTTATATTAACAATGGATCACATGACTACTTGTATGTGAAAGGTACCGCCTGAAGTGATGTACTCACAAAGAATAATCTCCTGACTCTGCAGTTCCTCTTGGCTATATGAAGCATTTTATTCTCTTTCGGCTCATTGTATTGGTTTTGTAGATGGCAGCTTTGCTGATTTCTCTGCTCTAAAAACCCACATTACACTACCTGTCCAACATCAAACGACAGACAGACACAGTTAGCCGCTAGCTACTGAGCAAAGTGGAGAATTTAGCAGCTAAACAGCCAGACATTTTCCTCAAGAATTGTTGGAGACCTAAAAGACCAATACATTCGTCAGGTGACCAGAAACACAACTTCAAATGAATGCTAATGTTGCTGTATGTGTACACAGGCAATTGTTTGCTAACATGTTAGCCATGTCAACTTAAAAGATGATAATATGTTGTGTTTATAGCATGTTTCCTCAAATTTCCTCATAACATATTTCAGCTAAAGGCCCTAAATGTCTAGTTTTATGCCCCATATGAAAACATTCATTCAGGGTTGACACGGCATGATTTTAGGAACCTGCACCATAAGACACTTATGGTGCAGGTTCCTCAAATTATCTATATAACTTTACAGTCATCCAAGAATAAAACCCAAAACATCTTGTGCTCTCAAGTTTGACAATGCATTGGCCAAGTCATAATTAAATTGGGAGTTTTTGTGAGAGGGGCTATGTCTTCTTTAAGGTACATCATCATGTTACTATGTGTTTCAGTGAGAACAGTTCTTTGCACATAATGGGTACATGCACACAATGTTCAGATTACTTTAAATCTGATTAAGATGTACCGTATGTTTTTTGTGTTTACATTTAAAGGAACATAACTTCCCTTCGTAGTTAGGTCAGCCTACTCAGAGAATAGGATGGGACACAAAAAGACCCAAAGCAGGTCATCTCTGCATCAGTCAACATACACAGGAATATCATCAACAAGATTTTGATCATGTGGTTAGTATAGTAGAAAATATTTTAAATGTGCATTAATAGACACTTCAATCTGTCTGCCAAAACGCAACAGAACACCCTCCAAAAACTGGTTATTGTACTATACAATGGTTGGCTGGATATCTGATATTGTTTCATGAGAATCAAAACTTCACTTTGTCCTAATGTAATGTAGCTGGAAACATTCCTGGGATCCTTTCCCACTTAATCAAATGGACTTGGTCTTCTAGCAAGCATTTGTTGCTGAGTGTTAGTGAGTGTGTCAGATTTGTTTTTTGGCGATGTGTTACTGATAGGGCTAAGAGTTTCTGACCTGAGTTTAGCATATTACTGAAGTGATAGAGGGGATTATGTCAGTTGATGTCATGCTTGTTGGACAGTTTAGCTTCATTTGTGCCCGGTATTCAAACTGAAAAGAATGAAAACCAGACAAGATCAGAACCTGAATGCTTAAGAAAAGGACTGTGTTGTTGATGTTGTCCACAGGTTAAAGGATTGCAACTTGTGTTTGATGACCTCACCTAAAGGTATGAGTTTCAGTATACCTGGTGGCCAGGCATCTCAGTGGTGCGCATGTGTAGTAGGAGTGAATAGCAATTGGTAATAAAAATCTATCTAACTTAATGTTAGCCAGTCAGTTCTCTCCCTCTCTCTCCCTCTCTCCCTCAGCTGTGTATCACCACATGACTCCACTTACTGTACCCATCGTTTGAAAGAAAAAGCCCTCTGCAGAGTCATGTACTTGCCAATTCATGACATTGCAGCGGTGGCAAAGAAATATGGCAGAAACACCGCTGTCCCTTTTGGCTTCTCTGGTTGCCCCAGGATACTTCCTCTTAATTACATCTATTGCAAAATTTTGAGATAGATAGTGATGTTGATTCCTGTAATCTATTGGCCATCAGAAAAATGAAATGCATGCCAGCAACTAAAACAGTACATTATACCTTTCTTGTGTCATGCTGTTTTTAATGCATGCAACTAAAAAATGGTAGAAAATGAATCACCTCCAGAGTAATGGCTCTGGTTAGAACGGTATCCATACATACATGCAGTCGTTGTGCGTATCCTGGAACAAATGAAGAGGTGTGTCAACTAATGAAACAATGTGAGAATGAAAAATAAAGGTCTGCACACTGTAGCTCCCTTATGTAATTTTAATGAGGTATCCAACAGGGATGTTTCGAGCTACATGCTCTTCTTCAGACTGAAATGACTATATACAGTCACCATCTTGATATCATGTGATGTTCGTGCAAACCCATTATATCCATATATACAATCACAAGTACCAAAACATACACATATAATACATAGAAACACATACGTATGAAAAGAAAAAAAGGATCCTGAAAGCACAATAGAAATATATCAGGCCAGAAGCCATCGCACCTTCAATATGGCCAGAATAAAATAGAGGCGCGTCTATATTCTAACACCATTCAACAGATAGGACAGAAATATGTAAATAAACAACAGTGTGTGTTGTAGAAAGGCAATAAGCAAGTCCAACCAAGGTAACTATGCCAGGTTTGATGTCTGACAACACTCCACCATGCAAAAACACATAAATATAAGACATACATTGACTAGACAAGATACTGTAGTTTGAAAAAGTAAAATTAACGTCAAGACAATAATTTTTTTGTTGTTGTTGAAAAAACGCCTTGAAGAAGTTTTCAAAATACAGTCATGTGCCAGCTACACTTTTTTAAACTCAACTACCCTCCATTGTACTCCATCTTCAAGCAGTTTCACATCATTTTAGTTTTCAGCCACAGTGGTGCTGCTTGATTCAGCCACTGTGTTGGTGTTTGCTCCTCATGCTAACTTTTCTGGGCTCTACACACACCATGTTATTTACAGCAGTACCGCATTATATCAATCAAGAATGGCGAGTGGAAAAAACAGAGATTTGGCAAATTATATCTTATTGAGAAAATATCATGTTTGTGACAGTTTTAAATGGACATGTATTGTTGAAATAAAATCTGTTACCAGTAACATGAGGGTCTTTAACCACTTCAAACACAACCCTGTCAGTTAGTTTCATTTGTGTGGCTGTACGGAGCCCGTGTGTTCCCCAGTGGTATTTCCTCTCCCTCCTAGTTTCCCTAATGATAGAATATTTGGAGCCTTGTGGTAAACAGAAATAGCAACACTTCTGAGGGACAGGCTTCTCTTTTTGCACCACACACTGCAGAAATAGAGGCTGCACTGTGTGTGTATTTTATTGAGTGGCTATTTCAAGTCCTCCGTGACTGACTGACTGACTGACTGACTTAGTTTTTTGTAGTCAATTACATGACCTGCTCTAGCGGGTCCAAGCTAATGCAGGCTGTTTCTGTGTGGACTAATGCATTTCCTATCCACTCTGATGAGCTGCGGCGATGACTGGCTGAACAAATCACATGCTGTGTCACAAAGAGCAGAGAAGACGAGAGGTTTAGCTGACTCTTGCCGCTGTGTAGGCTTGTTACCTGTCTGTGCTGATGCTAACATCAAGACTAATGTGATTATGGAACAGCACAGACTCTTTTAGTTCTGTCTGCTGCACTTAAATCGTACAGTTAAAGGTTTTATGACCTGTGGAATATACCTGTTCTCTCTGATGTGATTACATGAAATAGACATCATATCTGTTTGGTGGAAATTATTGTATTTTCTCCGATGGTTTCATCACATCCAGTAATAAGGCTTTATTCAGTATGGAGGGTCTTCACATAAACAGCACACTTGTGTCTACATATGAGGAGAGAAGCAGTTTGTTCTCAATGTAAGAAGTGATCTTAAGAGGTGAATTACTGCCCTCATTTAATCTCCACAATAAAAGACACCCTTTCCCAACCAGAACAGAACCACTTTTTCTACTTTACCTGACATTTTACCAAAAGAAACTGAAGACTATTTTCATTTTTTTTTAATGCGTGTGTAATGTCAACTCTGGATTTCCTGATTCTGATTACTTGCAGAAAGTGCTGAGGGCTCAGGGGAATTTTAAAATGTGTTTCATGTTTATATTTATATGGAAGTTATGTTGGTTGTATTGAGCAATACCTTCTAACAGTAAAGGGTTGCTCCTCTCCTCTCCTCTTGCTGTGGTTTCTGGAAGAGCTCCTAATCTACTGGACTTGAGAACTCTTCCTGCCGGGTCGCCCCAGTAATCAGGCCTGAGCTGGTCGTTCCAAACCAGCCAAACCTCTGGCTGCCTGCCGTCTGACCGCTGGGCCACACACCCGCACGTTTGATGCTAAATTTGCCGCAGAGGAGCTCAGAAATTACACTCAATAAATACAGAAATCAAATAAAACAATTTCCAAATATTAGCCTTGCAATCTACTTTCCTGCAGTCACATAAAACTGCCTTTGTTGCTCCCAGTAAATAGGTTTCCCTTGGCCCTGCCAACTTAAACAGTAATGTTGGGTCAATGGCAGCGTGGCTTGGCTTAATTAAACTCAGTGTTGATTTGCAGAGACAAGGTCCAGACCAGAGAGCGGTTTGGGTCTACTCAGAGTCCTGACACGGTTCTTAATGGTGCCAACACTTCATTAATGCCGGCTGCACATGAAGACAGTCTCACTCCATGCTGAGCTGAGGACTAGGTTATACCAGCAACTTCCACGCACTCTAGTGTAGCTGGTTTAACTTAGTGCTTCTGACTATGAGCTATTAAAATGAGAATTTATTATAAAAATATGTATCCCCTTTTTAATCATCTTACCTTTAGAAGTACTGCAAACAAATATAATAGCTAAGAGGCAATTAAGATACGCCTTAGAGCATATTTCAACAATAAAAAATAAAAAAAGAAACTCAAAAGCTTATGCACTGTAGCTTTAAATTCAACCTCTGACTTATTTTGCTGAGCTTTGACATTAGGATGAGTTTGTACAGCTTCACATACCTTAAGTGTACTGTTATTTGCCAGACTTCCAGATATGTGCATGATATCTCTGGTCTTGTGTTTGCTCACCTCTGATATGTTTGTCCTGAATAGATGTTGATAGTGATTGTCTGGTTATTGGTGATTTGGAGACCACAGACTGACGTCAGCTCGCCTTGTTGCAGCCTGGCTGTTCGGTCTGATGTTAATTTCCAGCAGAAGCACCCAGTGTGATGTCACACCTCTTTCAGCAAATATACACCCTAATCCCAGGTGACCCAGAAACTGATGAGGCGATCCCAGCTGTAATTTCATTTCTCATGCCAGCAATTCAGTTAAAGAGAAATAACTGTGAGCAAACTCAGACAGTTAACCTTAGTTTCATGATTCCTCATAAGAATAGTCTGGAGCCAGTTTGCAGGATGGACAAGCTACCAGCTGCTAACATTTATTCAGAAATCACACATGATACATTTCAATAATTTTAATAAAGTTATGTTACAATTAAAACAGTTTAGATTAGACAATTAACTGAAAAAGTATCAAAACTGACATTTACAAGCTCGCATGACTTAATCTTGCTCATGTTAATCCACTCAAGCGCAAGCACTGAGCCTCAGGCTACGTCAATGCAAATACGTTTTAGGTTTAAAACTCATCACTTTTGCTGTGTTAAGATCTGATGTGCACTACTCTGGACTTTTTGTGCCCCTAAAACAGAGAGTTCTGGAAACACTGCTGGACTTCAGGGTTGCATTCTTGTCTGGACAGGCAGAAACAGAGACTTTTGGAGACGTTGACACAGACACTCGACTCGCCTTTTGATTGATTCTTATCAGTCACGACTACCAGACAGTACCAAAGGTCATTTAAAAAAAAAGAGAGATAGACAAAGTAAGTGTTCATAAATTGTAATCAAGTTAAAAGTTTGAAATAATCATGATATTGATTTGATCAGCCCTAATTTGCCACATTTACAAGCACTTTAAATAACATCTGTATGTAAAATTCTGATTGAGTTGTGTGCTACATCTGTTGCCTTTAAAAAACATTCATCCAAACTACTCCTGCAGCACAACACTGTCAATCTGTAGCCTATATTCTGAGCTTTCAGTTCCTTTCATTTCAGTCCTCATCTCTGTCTTATAGGAGTGTGCAGTGAATTGCACATTTGAAACACACAGTTTTTACCCCAAATGGTTATCTTGAGTGTTAAACACAACAAATTCAAAGATGAACTTTAAATGTCTAGATATAGCTTCAAGTTTGCCAGAAACAGTTTCAGTCATTTAAACAGGCCAAAGCTCTGAGTTTGTGTCACTTAAACTAAAATATACAAAATAATCTATATAAAGAGCTTTAGTGGCACATGTTTCTCATGGTCTGCCTGTCTGAAGTGCCACTTCACAAGGAGCAATCTTCATTACTGCTGTATACACCACTAACATGAGATTGATGCAGGATGAATGCATGTGGAAGCGCTTGCATAATGGCTCCAACTGAACTCTACTTGTCCTGTACATACACTAACTTGAAAAAGAGTCCACTGTTTACCCAGTAATCTCAAAGAGAGAGATGGTAGTGTTGGAAAATGTGTTTATATGAGTGTAAGAGGGAGTCAGGGGTGGGGGGATAGGAGATTGCCTGGAGGACCTTCAGCATAGAGGCCTCAGATCTACTTACCATTGCCTCGCAACATTAAAAGGAAGATATTACTTTGCTGAAAGCACAGAATTTCAATGAGAGCAGGAACAAACAAAAATGTTAAAGAATTAATTATAATATCATTTAGTAGATCAAAAGATTGGGCTGAGGCTAGAGATGCTTCTCAGTGATGGAGTTATGAAGCTCTGCAAACTCATCTGCAGTGAACACAGAGCAGGAGGGAGGAAAAGACTGGTGGTGCAGATCTACAGTATATGTGTAAGTGGTGTTTGCATGATGGTGCTGTGGGATATTATACTACAGTCTTCAGCACCGCCTCACTCAGCATTGCAAGAGGAGTGTTTTGTAAAGATATACAGTAATATGTAACTTTTTCACAGACCTATGTTATGCTTCTGAATTTGACTGACTAAATGGGCTTGAAACGAGGTATTACAAGTCACAGTAGCGTGTTTGAGGGTCCTTGACATGTTTTGGAGCAGTTATAGGATTTTTTTTTATTTTATTGGCCCAGCAGAGCTGTGGTCTCTTTTCCCTGTTATAAATATTATAGTGTACTTGCTGCATGAGACATTTAACCAATGTCATTTCTCCTCAGTCCACAGTCACTGCAACTCATTGTCACCGCTTAGCTAGCAGAGAGCAAAAAGCATTGTGTCAGTTTTGAAAGTTCTGTTGAAGACCAATTAGTGTTTTTTTTTATTTTTTTTATGAAAAGAACAGAGTATGGAAGGGGAAGCATATTTTACAGGGCAGCTTGTGTTTCAATCTGTGTTGCAAGCATGACATCAGTGTCTCTGTGTTGAGACAGGAAAATCTTATCCCACTGTCATAAAAGCAACACAATAATGAAATGACATCACAGTGGGCCAGTAATTAAATGAGCAGACTGCTGCCTTGGAGTTTTTACTAGGCTGGGAGATTGTGAGTAACATTGCAGCATGCAGGAAAATAGGGTGTTGATGAATGTAGGCATTAAGCTAAGAGCTTGAGTGTGAAATTCACAAATTTTGTATCAGGGTTTTCTTTTTGTAAGAACACATTTATTATTTTCTTGTTATTATGCCCTGCATAAATGTATACTCACACTCTCATATGAGATTTTTTCTACTCTCATTCCCTTCTTATAGTGATCCATACTTCACACAGTAACACAAGCTCTTAGTTTGCTAACTGATTGCAGGAGTCGGGTAGTATGGCAGATGACAGTTTAAGCCATATAATCTGCCTGGCCTTCAGCCTGGCATTAAATGGCTGGGCTGCTGGTGGGGCAAGATGACTTTAATTATTACATTTCAGGCAAAAACTCATTAGCTCAGTGACCCGCAAAGCAGCAGAGGCCAGCGTCGATACTCAGGCTGCATGATACCAGAGGCTAGCCTGTCTGACCGTGGGTGATGAATTAATCACAGTGCGTGCTCCTGCCGTGCCTGGCAGCAGACAACAGCAGCACTTGGTTTCCTTGTTCCTGTCTTGCTGTAAAAGACACGTTCATGTCTCAGTGAGCCACAGTAAAGGGTGAAGTGGAACATTTTGCGTCTCGGGTTTTGTCATTGGGCAGATTTACAAGGACACTCATTTGCAGCTGTCGTTGCTGGTTGTGACGTGTGTATTAACTTCTGCTTATTCAAAGATCCTTCATTGTGCCAGAGCATCATTTGCATAAGAAAATGCTAATTTCATTGCTGGTGCTTTTAAGTTGCTGCAACTCCATTATGCTTTTACATAAATTGTCATTCGCTTTCGTTACATCAAAGAAAACTCATATTCACAGCTGGGCATGTGGGGAGGGTCGTTCTGTAAACAGGGAAGTGTTAAACACTTCAGCCAGTAAACAAGCCTGATCTCACTCCATCTCCCTCAGGGAGCTGGTCCACCACATAGGCTGCCTGTTTACTATGAATAAGTTCCCCCAAGAACTTTAAAAAAACTCCATTTATGAGAACTTCAAAGAATGTCCGGGCTTGCCGAGGGGGGGGGGAGAATCTTCTATCAGTCCGCCTCGTTATGCCTTGAGCAATCTCTTCCTGCTGATGGCTACGATGCAAATAAGCTGCTGGAGGAAGAGGGATGAGATTGAGCAAAAGAGGAAGTAGAGCAGAGCAAGGAGATGAGCCAAGCTGTTGGGAAGGTAAAGATACAAATAAACAATATAATCTGTGCCATCAGTCCTTAACACGTTTGTAAACAGTGACGAAACAGAAACTTTCAGCTTCCAAGAAATGGATCTCATCATGGCTGTCTCTGCACTGATAACCAGGCTCAGCTTCATGATCTACCGAACCAGATTTATGTTTACTCCCGCACAGATCACAGACAGTGGTTTCTTTATTCCACAAGTAGCCGAAGATTGGGGGGGTTACCTAGTGGTGCATGCTGGCTACCATCAGCTTGAAGCCTCATTGATTCACTGCTGGAGTGACTGGAGCAGAGGTCACGGTGGGGTCAGCACAATTAGAGATGAGCCCCTGGTCTTTAATGAGGAGGAGGGATGAAAGGGTTGCCAATTACTCTGTGCTGTTTTGCACTGGAAACAGCCTGATGCTGCTAAGACTCAGCATGATTAACCTTCACCGGCTCTAATTTTGTTTATTCTTTAAATGAGGAAATGTTAAAAGGGAGGTTGTTAATTAGAGCTCATTATGTTAAAACTGTTATTAGAACTGTGATATTTACACTTGTGTTGACCCGATTTGTTGGGGTTTATTGGGGTCAACAGGCCAGTGTCAGAGGGGCCCTGCCATGTTCTTGTGCAGGATGGATGAGATGCACGTCACTGTGGAAGAGCTTACAAACCATTACCTGAAGAATAATTGGTAGAAAGATTGCCTGAGTGTTTTCAAGGTTCAAGGTAACACTTTTCACAATTAGTGAAGGTTGAAAAACCCCTCAGCATGTGTTACAGTGTTGAAAAGCTAATTAGGAGCATTCAAAGTGTACAGGAAGCTTCTATCACAGTGTCTTGCTTTAAATGAAACCGTGACAATTCTTAACACACTGGTTTTAACTAATAAAGTCACTCCACCAGTTTTCCCTGTATCACATCAATGCAGCAAAGCTTTGTTGGTTTAGTTTAAGGGAATAGTTTGATATTTTGGGGAAAAAGAAACGCTTGCAAATTAGATGTGAAACTGTGGTGAGTATAGTGAATATAAACCAGAAGCCTCTTAGCTTAGCTTAGCATAGCTTAGCTTTGTGTAAAAACTTGAAGAAGTCAGGAACAGCTTGTCTGGCTCTGTCCAGAGGTAACAAAGTCCAGCTATGAGGTTACATAGGATTTTTTTTTTTACCTTTTTACAGAACCAGGCTAGCTATTAGCCTAGCTATTTCCAGTCTTTATGCCAAGCTAAGCTAACTGTGTGTTGACATTTAATGCACGGATACGAGAGTGGTATTGATCCTCTAATCCAACTTCAGACAAGAGAGCAAAGATGTTGAAGTATTCTTTTAACTGCTTCACAAATTCTAGTCCTTTCCATAGCCATATAAGGTGTTGTAGACACAGTGTCTTCCTTATCTCCATTGGACAGGTATAGTATGGGACTTTGTACTTCTTCATCTAATCACTTTACCTGTGTCTTGTTCTATCTCCACAAACAACTAAACTAGCTCAAGCCGTGTTGCTATAATTAAGTTAATTGTTGATGTTGCAGTTCTGTTGTTCTGTCAAGCAGAATCTGGTTTCATATTGGCGAGGTGTTGTGGAAGTTTATTCTACTTTTGCTGTCAGTGTAAATTAGATTAGATACAGTAAGAAATTTATTCTCAGCTGAATGAGAAACGTCAGTGGAGGTGTGTGTGTGTGTGGGTGGTGGTGGTTGGAGGGTTATTTCCACTTACGCTCCCTCTTTAACTGCCAGACAGGTCATGAAAGAGGAGGTAGTGTAGCTGTCAGAGCTAACAGGAAGTTAGCAGTGTGGAGGGGTTTTATTCTGTGTCCAGTCCTGCTGGCATCATTCTTTGGTAATCAATACTATTGTCTTTCCTTTAATGACAGAGCGAGCTGAGTTCTGAGACATACATTGGTTGATCTGTGATTGTAATTCCAACATGTTTTTAAATGAGCAGGATGTCGTCAGTTCTCTGAGGAGAAGACAGATGTTTTAGCATTCATTTGTTCGTGGAAGGATGAACTTCATGCAGCTCATCAGCAACACCCTGTTCTTTTTCAAACTCCCACTTTCTACACTTCACATTTTCTGAACTGCCCAGTACAGTCATAGGTCACGGTCGTCTGCTGTTACTGTGGTTATTAGAGGATCCTGCTATTGCAACAGTATCAGTCACTAGTCACTGAACAAACCCTACCATCACATCTAAAACTCACTTTGTTTTTTCTGTAGTGTAAAAACAATAATTTGTAGTTTTAAAGGAAATTATGTGCTGGACTATTTCTTGGTACAACAACATCCTGTAGTCTCAGCTCATTGCCTCTCAGTATCACAGTGATGACAGGATGGATTTTATTACTTTTGGACAGAGCCAGGCTAGATGTTGCCCCTGTTTCCAAGTTGTATGCTAAGCTAAGACAAACATTTTCTGGTTCTAGCTTCATATTTAAATATATTTAAACTAACTCTTGGCAAGAAAGCAAGTAAGTGTATTTCCTAAAATGTATTATGCCATGTGAACAAATTTGTTACGTGGTCACTTTTTCAAATGACTAATACCTTAGTGTGGCAGTAAAATATATTATCACAGCAGACAGCAAAAACATGTTTATTTTCTCCTCATCGTACGTTCATGAACGCCATTCAGAAAGGTCCCATTTACCCAAACAACAAAAAGTGACATTCTGCTATTGTATAGGCGTGACAGCTATAAAATCCTGTTCAATCCAACCTTAGAAAAGTGTGTTTCACACCCTAACAAAGAATGGTCACGCTTCCAAAGATCCACAGGAATTGGATTTCATGGGTGAGATAAAGAGGAGTGCATTTGGCTGTGAGGTTCGCTCTGGGGGCTTAGCACTTCTTGTTAAGGATACATCCAGAGGCAGGGAGTATTTTGAAGTTAGAGACAGGCGTTGAAAAGGTCAGAACGAGTATAGATAAGAAAACTGTAGAGCTGTTTCATTGATGTTTGTATTTTTTTTCTTTCTTTTGCCTTTGGAAATGATGTAATAAACACTAAATATTCAGAAAATAAATAAATAATTGTTAAAATGTGTTATTCTGCATGATACCAAAAGTACTTGCTATACTTGATATAAAATAGAGGAATCATACAGAATCATTTGTGGCTCTTATGTTGTGTTTCTGTTGTTTTCCACTCCTGTGTGAATGTGTATAATCATTTTAATATATAATCTAAAAACATTGAGCGTAGCTAGAATTATTCAAGAGGATTCAGTCTGTAAACGTATAATTTAGTCACTAGCTACTGTCGAGCGTATCCTGAATTGCTATAAAATGTTTTTTAAATTGTGGTGCTCATTGTATTAGATTAGGTGTGACTTTTCTTTTGGCTGAAGTTATGATAAATAGCCCGGCCGTGCAGATGTCTGTGTGAGTGCTGGTTGCTGCAGCCTGTTGGCTCATCCCTCTGTGCTGTATTGATTTTCACGCCACCCAGATAGAGTTTCTGCCATAGTAACATATTACATCTGTGCTGATCAGGACAACTTGTCTGGGAAGCACATGCACAAGCAGATGTAGAGCAGGCAGCAGTAATGCTCCACAGACTCTGCAGACTGAAACTGCAATGATCAACTGCTAGATCAGCCCTGTCTCCTAGAAATTATATTCATATACTAATTTGTAAATATATTTTGTAAGAGATGTAATGCTGCTTCAATAACTTTTATCAACATAATGAGAAAATGTTGTTAATGAACATATCTGCAAAGTTACATAATGTGCAAAATGTTAACTGACAACATATTTTGTTCGCCTGTAGCAACTACAATAATTTAAAAAACGTTTTTATGGTTTTGTTAATGCAGTCACAGCAATTCAGGTTAGGAAACTGTCTCAGGTGTCAAAAATAAAGAAAATTAAAAAAAAAAAAAACTTGCCAGGAAAACATAATCCAAGCAGCAATTGGGTTTCCATACAAAGTGTCTTTAGAAAAACAAATTAGTAGTGTATACAGGGTTGACAGGGTTGATTAGGGGTGTGAATTCCTTTATTAACAGAAATTAGATTAGATTAGATTCAGTTTGTTAAATTAGTAATTCAGGTGAAGAGTGATTATTGAGTTTATTTCTCAATTTAATATAATTAGATTTTCAAAACCATTTTTGATTTCAGTAACTGAATGAAATAAACCTTTGCAATAATATGAAACTTTTTAATCTCCTGCGAAATGGAAAATAGACATCAGAGTTATATTTTACATGTTTTAAAGTAAGACTTAATGAGAATGAGAAGAATTTATGTTACAGTATTTCACTAAAATTACTTCAGGAAATAAATAACGCCACACACTGGGGACTTCAGACTGTTTCTAATAAACAGTGTTGTCACACTGAAAGACTAAAGATCTTCACATCAAATCTGTCCTGAGTAAAAAACAAACAAAAGTATTTTTCAGCAGTATAGTAGCGACCATAATATTAAATACTGGCATTGGCAGCAGTAGCAGTAGGACTAGTGTCAGTCCCAGTTTCAGGTTTTCTGTCCTGACAGACAGGAGAGTAGTTTTGAGTCTGTTTGATTATTGTGATTAAGATTGTTTGTTGCTAAAGCTGGAGCATTATGTCTTTACAGAAGTGCTAGAAAGTGTCTCCTGCTTTTTCAGGGCTTAACTCCTAACTAGACCAGAGCACTAAAGAGTGACTTAATACAGCTTCAGGGATTTAGCTGCTTCAAAATTAGCAATATAACATAGAAATCAAACGGCACCATCACTCAGAAGCACAGAAATGTGTATTATCTCTTTTGTCATGGAAATGAAAACTCAGAAGAGTGGTGGATTGTTCTTCTCTTTTCAAATTATTTGTGTCTTGCCATCAAATCATCCATATTGTAAAACAGATAAATCCTTGTGACCTTTAAATCCCAAATATCTTTGTTGCAGTGTTTACACCCTGAACTGTCTTGGCAGGGTCAGCTGGGATCTGGGCTGGTGGGGAACTGGAAGGGTTAGACGATAACATACAACTCAGCTTTTATAATGTTGAAGGACGACAAAAGAAGAATATGAAATATGAGATGGGATGTATTTTCAATAGGAAGCACTGAAATAATCAGTCAAATGGGGCAATAACAGAGCAGGCGAAGGAAGACTTCAGATAGTAGGCTTTAAATGAATTTTAAATCAACATGGGATTTTCTATTTCATTTTATTTATTCCTTATTTATCTGCTGTATGGGGCATTTAGGTGACTGGCACTCAGTTATATTATCTTTGATCAAATACAGAGGTCATTTAAAACAGCAAAAGTCACCAATAAATTTCCACTGGTGCATGACAAATGCATTTGTCCCATCTCCCAACCCTGAGAACTGGGTCTGCAGTGGGGGTTTTGGTGGCTCAGCTCTGGGCTCCACATGCTGCAGTAATCCAGAGAGGGTTAGGATAAAGCCTGGCTTCGCCTCACTCTCTGCCTCCTCCCAGATCAGATGAGATTAGGAAAGAGCTAAGGAGCTCTGGGGGAAGGCAAGGCTGAGAAACACTGAGGCTGAGGAGGGACACGGCAAGGCAGGTGGGCACTCCTGCAGGAGGAGGAAACTGGAGAGCAGAGGCGAGTTCCCTCAAGACTGCAGGGTTAAATATGTTGGTGCACATGAGGGAGTACTGCTGTGGGGGAGAGTTTGGAGACAGCTAGAAAAGGTGCGTAATGAAGGAGATGCACTGGACTGAATTCTCCTGGTTTTTCTCAGCCACTTGTGTCCGTCTTGGCGTGTTTGGTCTAGATCCAGTGTTTACATTTTAATTTCAAAAACAAAAGATGAAAAGTACTTTGGAAAAGACTGCGTGAGACAAAAGAGATATTTGGATTCCAACAAACACAGTTGGCATTGATTGTGGGTGGGAATCCAGTGAGGGATGAAAGTCCTGCTGGTTGGTCAGTAAACCTTTGTGTGACACTCGTTGCTGTCAGGTGAAGACGCAGCTGTGACAGAGGACAGTGGAATTAGCAGTGACAAAGACATCTGTGCATGGGAATGTACAGTAACCAGACTGAGAAGAAAAATGGCAAATAAAGAATGAAAGCAGAGCCTGAAGACTTTTTGCAAGAATGATCCATCAGGTGCCACCAGACTGACACAGATTATAATCTGTAGCACTGTAATCTTTAGTAAATATTGTAGCCATTCAAAAATTTGATTAAAATGAATGTATTGTGTCTAGCAAACTGTGTAGACGTTGAGTTTCTTGATACTATCTTGTGTCTTGTAAAAAGCCTGGGTTTGAAAACTTAGATGCATGAATCTATACTCATTTGTTAAGTGATGCTCTTATGAACATGCACTATATGATTTGTGCAAATATTGGCATTGTTCATGCTGTGGGGGGATTAAACTGATTCTGTCTCTGTCTTGCTCTTTCTCAGCAAACCATGCCAAGCTGATACTGGACTAACAGAGCTGACAGTGGGACTGTATGTGAGGATCGTCTGTTGAACCCTGAACTACCTGGAGTCTACTGATATTCTTCTTCGGCTTTTATTGGAAGGTATTTTAGCAATGGGGAGGAAGAAGATCCAGATCACCCGGATCGTGGATGAGAGGAACCGACAGGTCAGTGTCCTCTTCTTTTGTCCTCTTCTGTTACATTTTATAATTTTGCACAAAAACCTGTGGGACTGACACTACTCCTCAGTCTTCTGTATCACAACAGACATCCATACAAAAACACACAGTGTATTTCTGCTGTGGAAAACAACATCTAGCAGCAGTTTTGGAAGTTTTTGATATTATATTTAGTTTTCATGACATCCTGATGCGTTGATGTGTGTCCTATGAATCGTGCTAGAAGCCCACTCTAAAGTGAGAGATTCACTCTGTTCATCCAAAAGGAACAACAAGGACAGTTGGAGGCAATATTTTAAAAGTAGCCCTGTACATTTTTCAATAGAAAGATCAAATATTATATGGATGTGATGTGTAAGTATTGACAGGTTCAGGAAGACTTTGCGAAGGGATCCCTCAAGGAACCTTCTGCAGATCCCCTATAGTTTCGATGTAAAGACCTCTTAAAGATTCTTGTTAGCTGTGTTACTTTCTGAGAGTGCAGTGGTCACAGCTGGTGGCGAGGGCAGTAATTTGGGGTTAGCTGGGTCCAAACGGCACCCTGTCATTAGCAGGGTGGGTCAGCGTTAGGGACACACAGTGGCCTTCTCTCCTCACAGTCTCCTCGCTCAGCCACACTGCTGCCCACTGGAATCCCTCTCTGTCTGTCTCCTCTATATATATCACCTTCAGCAGCACAACAAATACCAGCCTGTCTGGAAGGAAAGCGCAGGCTCTGGAAATAGGGATGTGGCTGGAAAGTAAATATCTGGGATGATGTTTATATTTGATGTTTGGTTGTCTTGGCTGGAGCATTTTTAGATAGACACTGCTTTAGCTGTTGGGTGTGCACTATCACTGGAGCCTGCTGTATATTTAGTTTCTTGCACTCTATTTTGGGAAGTTGGCTTGTTCTCGTTTTATCTGTCAAGTGCATCAAGTGTTTTTAGCAGTTTTTCCTCTTTTCTTGAAGTATCACACTATTACACACTCTGCAGATTATATGGTGGCGACATGACTGTAGTAGAAAGATGCACCAGCGATACACCATCGACCAGCACACACATATTCTAAAAGAGGAACAAGGTAGTTCTTCTTTATCTCTTTTCACCAAAATATATTTGCAAGTCACGCCCGAGAAATAATGAATATAATTAAAAACTTTGTTAAAGAGGAAACTGACTTTTCCGCCAACAAAAGTTAACAGTTCTTGGAACCATAGTGAGAACTGTAGCGTCAATTTTACCACTATCCTCTAATCTAGTTACTGTAATGAGATGCAACATTTATTCAGTGAGACCTGTTCCAAAATGTTTCTGGCATTAGTGCAAATGTTCAGCTTGGTTGAATGTGAACTTGGTTCTGGCCTCTGGTTCCTAACTGGAACATGTGATGTTTCAGGAGCTCCAACATCTTAGACCCTTCAAAAACAAATCAAACCGTCCTGGAGACAAATGACATCATATCATCCCCATTGGGAAAATGTTGAAATATCTTAAGAAGACTATAGTTTTATGGCCAAAAAGGATAATAAATCACTTATTAACGGGATAGCGTTCTCTCCCTGGCTTTCTGTGGTAGAGAATATATATAAAGCCACAGTGCTCTCATGCATATAATGGTACTTGCAACAGTTCCCTGGATAAAAGCCTCTGAGTGGGGATGGAGGGCGGCTGTAAGATACTGGGTTCCACACATTAAAATGCTTTGGCTTACATAGCCTACGCTTTACACCGTGCATATGTCAGTTATCTGACATATAGGCCGACAATGATTAGGAAAGGAAAGGCAAATTTATTTGTATGGCACATTATCATACACAGAGGTCATTCAGTGTGCTTTACAGAAAATAAAAAAAGCTTAAAAATAGAAGTAAAAAGCATAATAAGAAAACTGTATAAAACACAGATTATAAAATAGATAATATTTAATTAAAGTGCAAGATTAAAAGATTAAGTTAGCAGTGGAGAAAAGAGCAATTTTTAGCTTCTTTTTAATGCCAGTAACAGTTTGGGCAGATTTGATCTCCATTGGGAGCTGGGTCCAGCAGTGGGCAACATAGTGGTTGAAAGCCATTTCACCCTGTTTAGTTTTAACTCCAGCTCCTGCAGATCTCATAGACCTGTTAGGCTTATGTACATTGAATATTTCACAAATATATTTAAGGGCCCAGACTATGACTTGTAGACAATAAGTAAAACTTTGAAATCAATTCTCTATCTGACTGAAAGCCAGTGCCAAGACCTGAGAACTGGTGTGATTGCTCTTTTTTCTTAGTTTTAGTTAAAACCCTAGCAGCAGCATTGATGGAAGCATCTCATGTCCTTCTTTGCAAGGACATCGATGCTCAGACATTACAGACTGAGGAGACATTTCTGTGACCAGTGAATAACCAGTGATGGTGAGGAGGTGCCAGGAGAGCCTATGGAGGAGGTTGAATGTTCATTTCAGGAGCCTGTAAGAGCAAGAGAAGCAGAAAGCTACAAGAGAGGAGTGGCTGATTTCTACTGAACGGATAAGATGTGTGAAATGCACACATACTTGCTTGACACACCACTCTGCCAGTCTGATTAGGAGGTACCTGCTCTTCCCAACCTCTCTTCCAAGTTATGTTTATAGAATAATTTATACTTCTCCTCAGTGAATTACATTTGGCAAAACACTAACTCAAAACCTTGGTTGAAACTGAAACTGGTAAAACTTTTTGATGATCAAATGTGGATTATATTGTGTATCTTCTTAGAATGCAAATGACTGTGCCCTGCTTCATGGTGTCCATGTTTTTGTTGAACCTGACTGTTTTCTGGGTGCAGTTGTTGCTTATGTTTTGAAAAAATTAAGACTCTGACCCTCATCACCTACAACTGTTATTGTGCTTTTGAGCAAGCCTGAACTACCAGCTGCTTCAGAAAAAACTGCCCTGTGACCTGCAGAGCTGTGAACATTTGGAAACGTGAGAACATGAATTGGGCAGGGGGGGACCGCATGAAATACACCTGTTACTCAACACTTCTAGAAATCTTGGCGGTGTGAGACAACGTGAGAGTCAGAAGGAAGTTTATGGAGATGATATGAGTCAGGATCCCAGAAGCTGGAGGGAAGATGCATTCAGGTGACTCACTGCAGGGAGTTAGCTACACACCAAAAAAGGGATGACAGCGTGATCGATGAGTGACCTGTGGGTTGTATGTGGGTTTGATATGAGCTGTAAATGGTCCACTCCGAACAATGCATTTCAGATAAAATGTAGAGGTGCATGTCATGGTTTAGGGGAACATGGTTGCTTCATTTTAGATATCACAGTACAATATAATACTGTCTGCTTGGAGGTTTGCTTTATATTGGGAGGGTTCAGTCACATTATTATGAATTTACAAGGAATATGATGACTGTGAGGTAACACCTAAGGATGAACACCTTAATAGTACTCATTAAGGGAGGGAGGGGAAACATTACTGAGTTGCTTTACCCACCCACATTTCCCATCCATTCAATCAGTGGCATTCCATTGGAAACAAATTTCCAGGATATTGCCACCCTCCTGGGGGAGTTCAGTTTCAGAACCCATATTCTTGAGCCACCTCTTCCCTCCTCATTCCTCTCCCTCTCTTGGTGACACAGACACATTTTAAATATCTTTTCTCAGTTCATCCATTGGCTAATTATCAGTTGTGATGGATAAGAACAGTCGCTTAATTAGGGGACCACAGATGTAAATGAGCATTTTTTCTGCAATCCAGCATGTTTACATAATGTATTTTGTACTGATGTTCATTAACTTGCATTGTCCCTATCAAATTAACAAATAAATAAATAAGTTCTTGAAATGAAACATAAATGTCAATGCAAATCTGTGTTAATATGACACATTTGACTCAGATTAGAGGCTGCAGTGGAACCTGCCCTTTTGCCATTAAGCTATTTGGATTTCATCACCTAAAAAGCCATTTTTACATCCACATGTAATCATGGATGACAAAATGCTGAATTACACTGTGATCTGATGTTCAGAAAGTTTTACTCTGTTTGAACTCTGACATCGATCCATTCTGGGAGATTTATGTCTCTAAAACATTTCAAATTTGTTTTTTCTGCACAGTTTACAGCACTGATCCCAGTTCACAGAAAATATTTTGGAGACACTCCTTTGCCCATTTAACATTTTGTATATCTTCCACCTTGACATCTTTTTTATACAAACAATTAAGTCTTCTTGTATCAGGATTTGCTTGAGGTGATAGAATGAAGAGGAAATGATGATCAGCTGATTATGCTTTCAAAATAACTGACAAATGCAACCAGTTCTACAGCTACAGCTTTGCATGTAAACTCCTTGTCTGAGTGGATATTTGAAGGAAACTAGACTGATCCTCTGCGTCTGTCTTTCCAGGTGACGTTCATGAAGAGGAAGTTCGGTCTGATGAAGAAGGCCTACGAGCTGAGCGTTCTGTGTGACTGTGAAATCGCCCTCATCATCTTCAACAGCTCCAACAAGCTGTTTCAGTACGCCAGCACCGACATGGACAAAGTCCTACTGAAATACACCGAGTACAACGAACCCCATGAGAGCAGAACCAACTCTGACATTGTAGAGGTGGGTGGTGGTCGTGCCATAATGTCAGCGCTGGTGTTGTAATTGGGAAAACATATTGCATTGGGCAGGGTCTTATTCATGTCCAGCCTGACTTTGTAGAGAAAATGTGGACTTCCCTCTTCCTCTTTGTGTGGGTGAACCATTGCATTTATTGTGCTTTTTCAGTGTAAGGCAAGGCATGACAAAATTATTTGTATAGCACATTATCATACACTGAGATCATTCAATGTGCTTAACAGAAAAATAAGAAGCACAAAAAATAATAGCATAATAAGAAAACAGTATCAAACACAGAT
The DNA here is from genome assembly GCF_002814215.2 of Seriola lalandi dorsalis. Classification (NCBI taxonomy): domain Eukaryota; kingdom Metazoa; phylum Chordata; class Actinopteri; order Carangiformes; family Carangidae; genus Seriola; species Seriola lalandi. The sequence goes on from NW_019525450.1 coordinate 3,461,394, forward strand.
TGTAAAACAGATAATATGTAATTAAAATGCCATATTAAATGATTAAATTAAGCCAGAGGAGAATAGAGCCGTTTTTAGCTTCTCTTTAAAGCCAGTTACCATGATCACTGAAACTAAGATCCCCATCCATGATTACACCGAGGTTTTTAACATGAGCGAAGTCTTTAATGCTTTAGACTCCAGGTAGGCACTGAATTGCAACCTTCCTTCTTTGTTCCCAAATAGTACTATCTCAGTCTTACCTTTATTTAACTGAAAGAAGTTTTGTTGCATCCAGCCATTCACTTTTCAAGGCAGAGACAAAAAAGAGTCAGTGTTGTCTGTTTTGAGTGTCAGCTAAATGCCTGCATGCCTAATTCAGCAACCTCTGTCATTTGATGGTTTTAAAGAGTGTATTCATGCCAGGGGAATAGATAGACGACCCTAGACAAGTGTTCTGTTTCTCTCCAGTAGAGAGCAAATACAGAGAAAGAAAAAAACTGTAGAAATGATAGAGAAGAGGAAAAGAGAGAGGGAATAAAATAAAGACTTGGAGAAACACAAAATCAGAGAGCTCATAAGAGAGGGAAAATTCTTGAAACTGTAAAACACTATTGAGGATTTACATTCAAACTCTTTACTTTCTGAAAATCCGTCAATATTTGTTATGAAAGCTCTGACGCTGTTAGCATCCATTTAGAGGATTAAGGAGGGAAATGACTGCAGCTTGTGCTTTAGAAAGATGAATTCCTAGAAAGCATAGTGACTCAGGATTCAGCAGAACTGGTCCAGCTGTGTCTGCCTTCAGTGCTCTCTGTATTAAGCATTAACTCACGCCAGTTGTAGCAGGCCTACTGGAGAACATAAATGTTTTCAGTGATAAGATCAAGCCGTCCGCCCATTCTGTGGGCTCTTGCAGCGTCATCAGTGCTGTGACGCTGGCAGTGTTGCATCATGGTCCTTGAGCAGCCCTATCCTGTCCCTCACAGCACGTACTCATTGCTGCTTCCATTAAAAATGAATGGTCATCTTGACTCATGTTCTGGCTGTTTATGTAAGCTTCTAATGCGTGTCTGCCTTGCTGAGAGCCTGTATTTACTGCTTCCACCCATCCTCCTTTACACACACACAGCAGGGCTGTACCAAATACAAACTGAGTGTAAAGGAAGCTTAACTTCCCAAATTAACTGTTTGTTTTGAAAAATGCCTCTTCCCACTTCCTGAAAAAGAGAGAAGCTTCAATGTTTCAGGGGAGTCCAGTTTTCCATCTGCTCAGTGTCCTCTATCTTACCACATTCACGGATTCTTAACCTTCCTAAGTAAATCTAACATTGTTTCTCAGGAGGAATTAGTCAATTATAGGGCTGTAAGTAAAAAGAAATTGAAGATACAGGCTTAGGGATGAACAGAAGCCGATTTCATCCTCTGATACAGTGGTCTCCAACCTTTTTTACTCTGAGAGCTACTTTAACAAAATAAAAGGGGCTCCTAACATCTTATATTACTGGTTACATTTATTCACATATTATATCAAAATACAAATGTCCAAATCAGATTAATAATCAAATATCAATATCAAAAATTCATATTTTGTACCAAAAAGTGTCATGATTCAGTCAAACCTTAACACACAGACACGACACCACTGCAAATAAACGTCTGCCTAGAAAACAGAGAAGGAAGAAGCTCCTTAGTGAGTAATCCAGTGATAGTTCTCAGTACATCCAATGGTAGCTACATAACAGACAAGAGCTTAAAATAGATAATTCAGTACATTTAATTTCCCAAAATGTCACCAAACATGGGCTGAAAAAAAATGGGGCTCAAATTGAAGCCCACAGCTTAACTCACTTAAAAGTTTATATATGTTCTTTAATTTAGAAGAGTTGCTATCACTGCATGTCGCCTACAGCATATGTGAGGTAGACAAACTTGACAGTGTAACTCATTTGACTGACAACAGGGGGGTGTGTTTGTGTATTTCATTAGTTGCATTTGGAGTAGATTTACAGAGTGAAGTTGTGCTGTTTAAAGTTTGTACTATGCGCCCATGGTTCATATTATATTCTCAGAACCTTTGGGTGAGCTACTGGTAGCTCGCGAGCCGCTAATATGTGGTGATTGCAGTGGTTGAGGTTGCATCATTGATATTGCCCATAATGACTCTAAATAAGATAATCATGTCTATTGTCCTGATAAACCACACACAGACACCTGTACCAACTCTGTAGCCTTTAGCCAGGCTTTATTTGCCTAAATTAAGCCCTTTGTTTTTTTTCCCACAAATGTCACGCAGATAGACAACCTGGTTTAAACAAAACCTGGATAGTGGGAGGTTGCTCTTTTACATATGGGTCGGTCCATCTGCAACATTTAAGCATGGAATTTGACTATGTGTAAAATAACACCCCACTGGCTGCAACAGAAAACACCTGTCACCAGGGACCGGCAGAAAGATTCTGTGGGTTCATTGTTGTTGTTTGCTGAAACATGATGTTTGCTAATGATTATCTCTCCACAAACAAACACACAACAGCTCACAGGTTTCTTTGTCACACACAGGCAGCCTTCACAGGAGCGCTACCACATTCACAATACACTTTGTCTTTTTACTTTGTTTAAGTATGTTTTACAGTCAAATTGAAATTTGCATTCTACTCACTTTTTGTCTAAGGAAATGTAAACTATTTCTAAAGGGGGATAAATTCCCTTTAGGGCATAATTGTGGAAGCAGTGGATAGACCTTTCCAATGGCATTGGCTGACTTAGAGCCAATGATGCTGTGCGTGCTAACTTAACTACTTAGCTGCTGTGTTAACTCAGCTGATGGGGTGTGTTGACGACCTGAGAAATACTGTAGAGCTTGAAAGTGATAAGACAAAGCATTTTTTCCTCTTTTCAGCAAGTTCAAAATGCACTTAGTTGCTTTCTTGCAGAGTTAGATGCGGAGATTGAAACCACTCTTATGTCTGTATGGTAACAGCAAAGAAATGCTAATATATAAATGAGCTTTAAAAGTGGTGGAAGGCGGCTTTGGACAGAGACAGGCTAACCATTTCTCCTGTTTCCAGTCTTAATTTGTGCCACGCTTAAAGTTAACTGGATGCTGGCTGTACAGATATAAGAGTGGTATCAATTTATTTCATCTGACTTTTGGCAAGAAAGTGAATCTCAAACTATTTTCTTAAGCTGCTTGTCCCTTTACAACATTCAACACTTGGGAGTGGGACTCAGAATACCAAGCTAGCAAGCTAGGCTAACTAGCTTACTCTGATAAGTGGAAGCTTAGCTTAACTTGCCATTGTTAGGGATTGAATCCTATTAGATGTAATGTTTCATTCACGTCATTTCAACACAGCTGCACACTAAGTGTTTTGATTGTCCCATAGTATAGAGTGCTGCAGGAATGAGTCCTAAAACCTGGAAATTAGCTAGCATCTTAGCATAAATCAAACTACAAGTTGGAAGTCATGCAATGTTGTTGTAGTTTGTTTATAGCCTCATATTAGCTTTTTACTTCTGGCGATTGTATTTAGGCTTCAAAAATCATAAATTGGTGTTCATTTGTGAAGATATTGTGCTGAACAAAATGTGTTAGTATCATAAACTTTTGTTTGTCACAGAGCTTTTACTCTGCAGCAATCCAAAAGCCAATGTAGCCATTGGCGTTTTGTAGAAGGAACCAGGGTAATGCTAACTACAAAAATACGTCTTCCCTGTGACGCTCTATACAAAGCACATTTTGCCATGTGCCACATGGGTCCAGTTGAGGCAGATGGCACATGACCACACTGTCACTGTCAACGCGTAGTGATTTGAATCGTAACACAGTGTAACTTACAGGGTCATGGAATAATGGGAGTGCTCCAATCACAGATGGCACTAAGTGCTAACAGTGTTGAAATTGAAGCAAAACACCAAACTATTTTTAGTGTCTGTCCACATCGATTTCCACCAATCAAGTTATTGTCAGTTGGGTAAGTCATAACCATGGATGGTTTCTTAGCAAAACTGTTTGACTTAAATTCTTTTGAAACACACTCTACAGATCTATGTCCATATGGAGGAGATAAAAGTGTAATGTCAACCTGAAACAAAGGTGGAAGCCAGGAATGGTGATCTGCCAGCTATAACAACTACAAAGTCCCAACTGGTCAGCTAATCTCACAAACAGATTACTTTTGTCATAATAATGAGACAGTTTTGTGTGCTGCAGAGTTTAGTTTCAACAATAACAGAGCAGCCGCCAAGGTATGCAGTGCAGTCATTTCAGCCTGCAGAGCCCAGAGATGAATGAAAGCCATAACAGAAAGTGAAAACTACAATACACTGAAATGCAGACACTGTGGCATACAGCGCAGTGGTTGCTCTGGTTTAGTTCTGTATGGTAGCATGTCTCATTAAAAAAAACAATCTGTGGAAACTGTGTGTGGACTGGCCTTTGAAAGTGTGTGAGCTCAGCTTATCGCTGCCAGAGATGTGTCGAATCACATCTCAAACACTCCCTTGTCTGCACTATTCTTAGCCTATAGGACAATCACCCGACTGGAAGAGACTCACTCCATGGTAAGAGGGAGCCTTATTTTATCTTTGATGCAGCCCCAACAGCAACAAGGCATCACCCTCATATGTTAAGATGCTTAATGTTGCAGCCCGTGCCTCATGGTGGCAATGATCCAGATGCCTTTGGTGATCCACTAAATCCGACTTTGACATTTGAGATGATAAGGAGACACACACTCTCAGATCCCCCAGCAGACACTTTAAGATAGTCTTCAGTTCCCAGACATGATGTAGTGGTTTAGACCAGCATCTGTGGAGCCACATATAGCCCTATGGGTCTCCGACCAAATCCCTCTAGACACTCCTTTCCTGGGTCTACTCTGTGTCCCATGCTGTCCACTGTCCTTTCTCTAAAGAAAACAACTTTTTTCACAGGAGTTGGAACTGTAAAGCTACCTGAGTATGTTGTGAAACATATAAGAAACTGGGGGGATCACATGATTGGTAACAGCTGTCCTCTCGAAAAAAAAACAAAAAACTCCTTATTTTGCTTGTAAGGTCAAGCTGAGTTCACACATGAATCAGAGAATGGCTGTAGAGTAAAAAACTCCTGATGCTGAGTAACTGAAGACTTTCCATCTGCTGTTTTTTCTCGTCCTGTCGTTAATAATAACAATGATTGCTAAGTCATTATAAGACTTGTTCTGGAGTTCTGTCATCTAACTTTAATATCTATGATGGATACCTTCACCTGCAGGTATTTCACAGGTTATGATTGCAATCAGACGGCCAGAGATTGATCAGTCCTGTATCTTTTTCTGTTTGTTTCATTTCACATGACAGACATAAATGTGAACCATTGAAAGCAGAGATGAATATTTAAACACTTCATCGCTTCTTGTTTACACAGATACATTCCAGTGTTAGCAGACTATTATGTGATATCTCATTCCAGGTTATGTATGACAGCACTTCCCTGTGTAAGCTTGTGTTAAAAAATGATACTTGATACTGTGGTGCTTTACTGTAGCAAGGGCAGGGCCTTTGATCTTAGTTAATGAATGATCAAATAGTACAATATAAACGGTATATTGGAACTCAGAACTATGTGTCCCAGCTGACTTGTGACTGGCAGTTGATGGGTAAGGGTCTTTTCCATCACCTTGTTTGTTAGAATGTGTCCATATTATCCATATTGTACAGAATTTTCAAATCACTGATGCATAATTCATTCTCCACCTGTCATTTTGACTGATAATCGCTGGCACTGCTTCACAGGGTACCTTCCTGTAATTAGACCAAATGGCATAATTATCAATTGAAGGGTCCAACACGCAGGCAGGTCGACAGGTTGAGGGAAAGCTTGTCCTGAACTGAACAAGCCAAACACTGCGTGTTTCCTTTGGAATTTTAAACTGTCTGGTAACTAGAGCGAGGAAACGAACAACCGTTGAATTGAGCAGGAATTGAGCGTGTGACTTTGCAAGTGGTCACCAGTTGTTAAAGTGGAGTTTCAGGCCTTTGGTGAAAATAGACTCGCAAATGTGTGTTTAAAGCGTCTAATAACTACTAGTGTCTGGGAATGCAGAGGACATGTGGTGCAGACAGTCAGCTGGCCGCTTTGTCGGCCTGTCAGTCTATCCTTTTCACGCCATCATGTGTAATGTAATGAGGAGCAGAGATGAGATGATGGATACCAGAGAGGTGATGTCATCATCCAGACATGATGTTGGTATGATTTGATTTTTTTTTGCAGTGACTCCTGGACTGTACCAAGGTCCAGGTGCTATAGACTTACATCCATCAATTCAATCCAACCATATTCTAAACCAATCATCTTTCTAAACCACCTGAGCAATGCCAAGTCCATGCTTGGCTTCATTTTATTTACAGTGGGAATTATATATATATATTTTTTAATATCACACAATCTTCTGCTACAATTCACCACTGATATAATTCACTTTTGTGTATTAACAATAAACATGTATAATGTGAAAGGTGCTCGTAATGATAAACCCACAGAGAATTATCAGCCAACTGAACCATTCAGTGTCTTTTAGCGCATTGTTTTGGTGTTACGGCCTATAACTTCACTGTTTTGATTAACTCTCATCAACCTTGTTTCCTGCCACAGCAGGCAGATTTAACCAGCAAAAAAAAAAAATTAAATCCCACTGTATGATAGACAGACAAAGTTTGCGATTAGCTGGTGAACATAGTGGAGCATTTAGCAGCTAAATAAGCAGATATTTCCCTCAGGAGCTAAAAGCAGAGTAAATATTGGAGCATTAGCCGAAGACATGACTGAATGAATGCTAACGTTGCTCTGTTGCATGTTATCAAGTTCATACCAATTTGAGATGATAGTATGTCAGTGTTGTAATGTTGCTTTTTTTCATTTAAACCATCAGATTTGGATATTCAAACAGCCAACATCCAGTCACAGGCTGATTTCGCTTCATGTATAGTTCACCTCACAAACTAACTTCTCTAAACATACGACTTGCTATCTACCTCTTATAATTTATCTATGGTCTGTTACATAACACATTTTACAAAATGTATCAAGAAAAAACAATTTGTGACAGATACTCAAAAACTAACCAACACAGTTTTATGATAATGTAATGCATGTTGTATAGAGCATGGGCAGAGCTATCACATGAGAGATATAGTTAAAGATGTGATGTAAAGAAACTTTTATGATCCCATGACTAAATTATCATCTAATAATGAGTGGTATATTGATGTAAGGATGTACACATGTTATGATATGAAGAGATAAGCTGTTTAATAGAAAGTAAAGAAGAGACAAAGAGGATGAGTCGCATTTTACTTTCACATAGATTAAAAATGATGATTGCTTAACTTTTGTCGAAGCCTTTGTGGTTTGAGGTTCTGCATAATTCTAGTTAATGTCACAAGTTTCAGTTTCACATCATTTTTTCCACCTCTTTACATTTTTATCTGTCACAAGAATACTATGCTTATTCTTAATTGTTGTTTATGATTGTTGATGATCTATAAGGGACCTGAGCTGATGTTAAGCTCAGGTTCATCCTTCCTGAGAGCAGCATTTTCTTTCCCAGGATGGTCTTTCTGTCGCACTGTGGCTATTTGTGAAAGCTGCACTGCTCACAGTAACATGATCCTCTATAGACAGAGGCGTTTGTGCTAATGAATCTCATTTGACGGCTAAATCTCTGTGATTAACAGCCAAGTCTTTGCCTTTTATTTCCCACCCTGCACCATTATAAACACCCAACCAAACCCCAAGTTGTTTCAGGCCTGCTATAAAAATATCTGCTTACTCCAGTCCACAGTGTTTAAAAGGCTGATGTGAATGTCGATGAGTAAGTGGAGTGTGATGTGGAGCAGCATCTCTCCAGAGGAAAACTGGATGTATAATGTCTGTACCACTCAGACCAGCTTTTTGTCTGTAACGTCAAAATGTCAAACACACACTGTCAGAGCAATGTACAGTCCATGTAGGTCGCTGTTACGATACTATACATGCAAAACATAAATGCTAGGAGGCAATTATTGTGATTTATAGAGCACTGAAAGTCAGATCAGTAACACCCAGAGAATAATTAGGTGAGTGGTTCAGTGTCTCAGTTAAGAGCATTTAACCATTTGACCTTACTCAGACTCAGACTAATTGTATGTCACACCTTCTATAGGTCAAACTGTCCTGATTACTGAGTTGGTACAGTAAGATAGATAGGAGGTTTATTCCTCATAGCAGACTGAGTAAAGAGCTTTACTGTGTAGCCGAAACTGTGAAGAACAGTTTTCAGATTTATTTATTTTAACCATAATCATCAACTTTAATAAATATTGTTTCTATTGTTGAGTATTGTATTGATGGCAGTAGCTCTGTGATGCTGTACTTATGCACAGCTGTGAGCTAAATGCTACAGTCAGCATGTTAACATACTTAATAATTAATAGTGTAATAGTAACTTAGCATGTTAGCATGCCAACGTCTGTTAATTAGCATTAAACATAAAGTACAGCTAAGACAGATGGCAATGCCATCAGGTTTAGTTATGCTGATATTTGGTTATTAGCCAAACTACTGGACAAATTAAAATTTTGGCCCGATGATGACGCTACATAGAAAGTCAGGGGATCACCAAAGTTACCACAATTTATCCTGAGGGGACATGACTGTGTTTACCAAATTTCCTGGCTATCCATCCAATTAGTTGTGGAGATATTTCGTTCAAAACCGCACGTTAATGTCAAACAAATGTTGGTTGACACATATAGAGTAGTGTGGATGGCAGGAGGAAATGTAGGAAAAGAGATGCGTTATAAAACTAAAACCTAATAGTGTGGGTGTAACCTTAGAGGGGATCACCAAAGTAATTAGGATTCTCCATTTGGGGATGTAGAGATATTTACCCAGATAAGTTTTACCAGCTGGTGGTGCTACATGAGCAGTCAGGGGATCAACAAAGTCATGAGGATATGTCCTCTGTAGCCGCTGAATCCCTTAACCAGCATCCCACCAATCTATCTAATAGATGTCGAGGTATTTCATCCTGGACCACAGAAGTGGACAAACTGACAAACTGACAAACTGACGGACAGACTTTGCCATTCCTAGAGCAATGCTGCTGGTGTGGCTAAAAATTAAACAACTACAAGGGCACTCATAGAGCGCAGACCTCTGCCATGGTCAGTGTCAAACAACATACACCAGACTTTAGAGAAAAAAATTCAAATTCAAAGTAAATGATCTGCATCATCCCCCAAAATTTCATGGGTTGTTCCCTGGCCTATGCCCCATCCCTCCACCAAGTTCAGTGCAAGTCAGTTCATTACGTTTTGCATAATCCTGCTTACTAACAAACAAACAAACAAACAAGCAAGTAAACAAACCCACAGACATGGTTGAAAACATAACCTCATTATTACTGTGCTTTATTTTCTACAGCTCTATGCTTTCAGTCTGTGACTGTTGTTAATGGATTCTCCAGAGAAACACTCAGATAATTAAATGCTCGACAGACATGTGAATTAAACCAGCCATTGGTTGGTACGCCTGCAAAGTCATTGGAAACATTTTTCCAAATAAAAAATAAATAACGTGTAATGAAGCAAACACCGGCTACTTTTTGTAAAGCTTTTTCAAGTGATGAACACATTACAGGCATTTTACCACAGAATAAAAATATGTTTACACATCCACACTGATTTAAGAATGAAAATAAGGATCTTATCTGGACTGTATTTACACAACTACAGGAATGTAAATATGGCCTCGGCGGTAGGGAAGTATCTGTATTTTTGGAACCTCTTGAGAATCAGATCTGGTTTCTAGTCTCGTTAGTGGTTAGTTGTCCTTCCTGCTCTTTAACCACATATTGAATGGGGACCAGCCAGAACCATACACATCCTGTCTGCAATACCTCAGCTTGTGACAGGGACAAATGTTATTATAGAGAAATAATGAATTATTGCTATGTTACATGTTCAAACAGTTTTCTGTCATCTGGACTCTTTTGCATCTGTAACAAATTTCTTTGTGAAAATAGACTTTACTTAGACAGAATTAATTTAAAAATTCAAATACATTTGTAAATCATTGTAAACAAGCTGGTTTATTATGATTTATGAAGTTCTCTACTGTAGAACATAAGTTAACTTCCTTCCACTCTCTGTGGCTTTATTATGAATCTCAACTACAGGACACTGCAAGCTGTACCAAAGACTTGTGGATGTGTTTGTACTTTCTCTTTCGTTTTAATCATTTTTTCTCTAAACCTGCGTTCCTCACGTGTGCTTATTTCACCCACAGGCTCTGAACAAGAAGGAGCACCGAGGCTGTGACAGCCCTGATGGTGAGGCCTCCTACGTCCTCACCCCCAATACTGAGGAGAAATACAAGAAAATCAATGAGGAATTTGACAACATGATGAAGAGTCATAAAATCGTAAGCTGCATTTTAAGTTTCTTGTTCTCAGTTTTCGTTTGCTCTCACTTTTCACAACTTAAAACTTACACAGAACACAGCCTTGTTTATTAATGCCTTAAGGACTTTAACCTGTTGGCTTTACCCATCCACATTTTGTCTGCAGGGACTTGAACTTTCCAATCTTATATCTGTTTAACTTTCTTTTTTGCATATTACCCACAGGCTCTGATACTTTATTTTAGATATGATGGAAGTTTTCTTCCATCTTTTTAGTTTAAACATTATGTGGGGCAAAAGGCCATATTCATATCATTCAGTCATTAATCATGTGTTTGACCCCTGTGTAACCACTCTGAATGGTGATGTACCCACTCAAACAAACACATAAAGTAGGATGTAGATAAAACAACAGATGAAAAACAAGCATTTCATTGATTAGCAAGTCAAATATTACTCAACATGCCTCTCTCTGCCGCTGTCTCTCTAGTCCACAGGCCTTCCACAGCAGAACTTCATGCATGTGGCACCAGGCAGCATGCCGTACAGCCCCGGTGCAGGAGGAGGAGGAGGTGTGACTTCCCAGGCTTTAGCTGCAGCCACAGCAGCTCTGGCTGACAGCGGGATCCTCTCGTCACATCACACACACCTCCACAGAAACTCTCCACAAAGACCTCCCAGCACTGGAAATACAGGTGTGTGCATGTGGCTGTGTTTACTGTAATATTCCAGGGTAAGACATGTAACAACATATTTGCATTGCTCTTTGATGACTAAACTCATTCTGTCCTGATAGCTGCATTCAGCGTGCATTCGTGTTTTCCCTGTGAATGTTGTGAGTGACAACATGTTTGACAAAAGGGCAGTGTGTCTGTATTTACTTTATGGGAAAACATGTACCAGACAAAATAGATAATGATCTGGAAATAGGGACAGAGAAGGGCAAGCACATGATTCAGTCGACCATTAAAGCCAAAATATTAGTTACATATCAGTGGTTACAGGACACAAACTGGTAGAAAAAGAAATCAAGTATAACTGATATGTATGCAATGTGTGTGTGTGTGTGTGTTTATCTTCAGGTGGCCTGCAGGGCAATTCTGATCTGGCTCTGCAGAATGGATCTGGACCAGCTGGTACGTAAAGTATCTTACAGGGGTCTTACAAACAAACTCCGACATATAAAGGACATGCACACTGACACACAGATCACTGTTTTGATCTGAACTGTGATGAGTAGGAGGAGGAGGAGAAGGAGTATTTTACCACCAGGTAGAGTCTGAGCTGACTTCAGTAATCACCAGTCACATCTGCTGGGTGGACTGGGTGGAGAATCAAGGCTTCTCAAAGGGGGAAAATCCTCTCCTCTTCTCTCCTCTCCTCAGGCTGATATAGAAAGACAGGATGTAGACTGACAGTCTCTTAAACATCCTGTCAGCCTACATACATCATACCATTTCACTACAAACTCCAAAATGCCCCAATTCTCTGGACTACACACATGCTGTACCCAGCAACCTCCCTGATAGGGCTTTACCTGCTATAACCTCTCTCTCTTTCCCTCCCTGTTCTGTGGCTGCCAGTCTGCAGTTATGTTCAGTGTCCAACGACTCAGCCCAGTTACTGTGGGGAAATCTGCTTTTTCATAACCATGTACAACCAAGTACTGTGCCTGACTACGAGTACATAAATGTTTCACATTCTCATTGTCATAGTATTATATTTCATATTGTACTGTTTTATTAAAATTGTGCAGTGAGCTTTAAAGACATCTAGTGGTGGGATTTTCTGAGATCACTGAGCAGAGAATATTGTACCAAAACATTTATAAGCCTTTAAATGTATACCCGCTACATATGAAGAACCAGAGCATCTATTACTATTAATAATGATAATATCATTTTACCTAAAGTAAATTATTTTTGTCAAATTTACTGCTGTAAGAGTGATTTTTGGTGAGAAATTATCCAATAGCAGTTTTGGCCTAAAGGCCAGTGGAGGCATCTGTGTTATTCCAAAAATCTGGATGCACCTCAGTGTCATTTCTGCTGGTTCATCAGCTGTTTTTGTCTTTGATGTTGGGTCTTCAGCCTTCACTGCTGTCTGTCCTCCTTACAGACTATCCTCGCTGTCATCTCTGTCCCAAAACAGCATGGCTCATATGAGGGCTGCTATTATGTAATGTCAAGAGCAAGAAAGATCAATTATTCATTGTTATCTTTTGTATAATATATAGCTGCGCTTTCTTCATTCTCCACTCAGGGCTTGGTGGTGGACAATTTTGTTTTTAAAACACTTTCTAAATCTTCAAATATTTCTAAACTTGGGCTAGACACACTGTACTTTTCACTAAAAGAAAAGATTTCAAGAGGCTCTGCAAAAATATCCCTTGCACGGAGTTACAGACCAAAGATTCACTGTGACTCCTCGACAATTTAGATAAGCTCATATTCTCTATCAATCAGAAGGTCAAGCTGTCAGTCAGTTCTTCTGGGATTTCCTTACCTTCAGTCCTAAAATGTCCATGTGTTTTTCTATTTCTCTGTTCAGTAAATGGTTTTGTGGGTTCACCTGGTGGAAGCAGTTTGGGGAAGATCATACCATCCAAATCTCCTCCTCCTCCTCTTCCACTGTCTGGGAACAGCCTGATCCCGACCAGCCGCAAGACTGACCTCCGAGTGGTCATCCCCCAGTCCAAAGGAATGATGCAAACACTGGTAAGTTTGTGTTTGCTTTGTATATTTATTATCTCAAATGTTATTAATAAAGAGGAATATGATTTTTTAACCTGATACTTAAAGCTGCATGAATTGATTTGTTGCCTCCAATGAGCAGAAAATCGTCAAAACAAGATGTCATGTTCACAGCTTTTAAGCAGATTGGATTAAGTGTTGCACTTCTCAGCTGCTCATGGACAAACACAGGCCTAAAGGCTTTCAGTGCCTGAGTCTGAGTTTTATTAGGAACCAGAACAGTACACGATGTGCTCCAATCCTGAGGGATCTTGGACACAGACAAGAACAAGGTAAATAGATGATGCACATGATCACAGAGTTAGTCAGCAACTTTTCAGAACAATTGGTTTGACACCATCTGGACCAGATGGTTGCTGGGGTTGCAATTGAAATCATTGTTCTTTTAAAGAGGGAATGATTTCTCTGTTCTGGGTTGAAATACAATCTGCAAAGAACCGTAATCAGTAATCTTCTTTATGATCCATAGTATTTCTCCAGTTTTCCAGTTTTCATCGTGAAGTAACATAGATTTGTTTATGTTCAATGTTTCTTAATGCACTGTGCATCCTTAAATAAGCTATTTGTAAGTTTTGCTATTGCTGCATGGCCAATGTTAGCATTAACAGCTGTTTACAATCTAGAAGAAATGTTGCAAGTTCACCATTAAACTTCATTCCTTTACTTGCCGAGAGCTGTCTCCTGTGGTAGAAAGCAACCCCCTAGTTTTACTTCTATTTCTATCACTTCTACTTCTTTTCTTATACTGAAGTTAGCATGCTAACCAGCTAGCTCCAGCCTGGTCAGATTGTCTCATCACTTTCCGATACCGAGTCACTGTAGCATCCAGTCTACCCTGAAGAAATAGCACTGCCCAGTTGCGTATTATAACCTCTTTGTCCTGTAAACACAATGATGGGTGAAGCTCTTGGCAAAACTGGATAGTAAACAGCTGTATATGTTAACACTGACTATGTAGCGATAGCAAAATGAACAAATAGCTCCTTTAAGGCTTAAATTTTAGGCCTGCAGTCTCCTCTTTAATTGGTATTGGTCTATTGGTCTCACTATTGGTCAGAAACTATTATCTTCTCTCCACGTATGATTCTATCCCTACTAAATAGGCGTTTTTGCTTCATTTTTGTCTCTTGAATTTCGGCATTTATGTGTTGCCATTAGGTAAACACTTATACACTATACTACTACTATTACACAAACACAACTACTTACACAAAAAAGTATTTTAAATCATAGAAATCTACATAATGACTGTCTGATAAAAGCCCTAAATAGCAGCTTACTGTTCAAGACAGTGGACTGATAACTCTCCTAAACATTAGGACAGAAGAGAACTTCTATTTCATAACCTTGGCTGTGGCCTTTAAAAAAAAATTTGGGTGGATTGTGAAGCCAAAGCAGGAAAGTCAAGGTCACCAATGATAATCACAAGAGTGTCTTGAGTAACATGTTTTAAATCATGGCGGACTCAAGGTACCATCTCTGTAGCCTGTACTTGTTAGTTGTGTGTAGTTTTTCTTTTACATACAGTACGTGGCGACACCACTGCTTGTTCACACCTCCAGTGATCTTTGCCTCTATCATAAAGTACCTCATAAAGTAAAAGGATGCATTTCAGTGATACAGAAATTTCCTGTCCTCTACAGCAAAATTAGTTTTGTAAGAAAACAAGCTGCACACAACAAGACTGATGATATTTCAAGTAGGCTGCCAGCTCATCCACTACGATGGAAAGGGAGTGCATATTCTCTGTGGAAGATCAAGTCAGATTTAAACTCAAGACCAATGGTACGCAAATGCAGAAATAATATGTTGTTACATTCTGCTTGCATCTCAAATTGAGGCACAAATAAGCCCTCAGAAAGAGAGTACACAGCACCAGAAGTTCGGGTTATTAAATGCATTAAAATCTAACAGAGTTCATGGTTTGGTGAACTGACTCTCTGCCTCTGAAAAGTGTAGAAGGAGTCTTCAGATCTTCTCTTCCTTCAGATTGTACATTCAGCAGCTGTGCTGGCTTATTGAAGTTATTGATTTGCCCTTAACTCCCTTACTCTTGCCCTTCCCTCCCACACTATGCTCAAACATGATGTAACGATTAACAAACAATGGAAACGGAGAATTTTTTTTCTTTTTTATGGTGACCTGGCGGCTCTGTTACTCTGCTGGCTGCAGGATCAAGGGGATTTTTACATTTAGCAGTGATCCATCAGTGAAAGGACAGGTGTTTGTGATTTCTATTGTTATGAATATTAATGTAAAAGTATGGCCATTTTGTAGATACAGTACTTGAATAGTATACATCCAAAACATCTTTACCCAGATGTAAACATAAATTATGTAACAGTTCTTTGTGATTTAGGGATTTGTGACTTTTGTGAGAATTTACAGACGTGGACGACAAATTGGAAATTTTGATTAAAACTTATTTAGGGATAGTCATTATATATACAAAAATTGCAGGTGGAGAAATTATGAATTAACAGCCTTACATCTGGTAGTGGTAGTCAACACTGCATTTGTAGAAATTAATCCAGATTTAATTACATTTTTGTTAGTCATCATTGTTTCTCATAACTGTTCTTTCTGGGATGATTATTGGTGCAGTTAGCAGTTAGCATTGTCTTTTTCAGTTGTATGAGAGTGTGTTAAATGTCAGCGTTTATGGGTTGACACCAGCATGCAGTTGAAACATTCTGCTACTGTCGCCATCATGTTGAAACCAGCAGAGGCGGAGGGTAGCTGCTCAGATCATGACATGTATTTGTTTCTGCTTTTCATTCGCTGCAGTGAAAGATGTTATGTTGTGGTCAGACAGCTGCTCCTTGCTTTGATCAGTTTGAAACTGCCTTTCACTTCCTCCAAAATGCCAATATAGGCATGTAAGTGTGTAAAATATGTTCTGTGCATTGTGTGTGTGTATTTTGCAAAAACTGGCAAGAACAACTCTTTTGGATTACAAAATATAATATAAATATCTTCATTGAGTTTCTTTAAATCCATTATTATAAAGAGCTGAGCAGGTCAGACTTTGTTCACAATCTTCATTGTTGTCAGTGTTTAGCAGCAGTGCCATGTTGGCTTGGACTTCAATTCTCTAGTGCATGGTGACAGGGTTACCACACAGAGAGCACAGGGGCAGGGGAACACGGTGCAATGCTCCAGGGAATCACACGGGGTTAACTCTGTTAATATGTTAGTTTTAGACATGTACAGGTTGGTTAACCCACCGTATGTGTGCATGCATGTGTGTGTTTAGCAGTGAATGACCTCACTCGGGGTGATGTCATCACTGACATTATCAGGCTGGAACGCCAACAGCTCACAGAGCAGCAACACAAATCTTATACTTATTGTTAGAGCGTGTCCAGTTGAAGAACCACCAGAAAGAGCGTCAAACCACCTCGGTTTCTGGCTCAGTTTGAGACAGCGACTGATTAAGAATTGAGTGGTTTGTTGATAAAACGTTCAATCAAGAAAATGAACACTTAGCTTGTAGCAGTAGGCCTAATAATGATTCCTTAATGAGACTGTTTCTAATTAAAATGCATAACACCTAATCTTACAAAATAGCACAAATTTGAACCATATAATTTGGACAAAAGTATTTTAATTTCAAGAACTGTTTTAAAGCTAGTGCTAGAGCTGACGATCAGGTATTTGTCTTATAAAAGGATTTATAGGGTTTTGGAAATTAACAGAAGTCACTGACAGGTTGGTGTATCCATGGCAGACCCATCTTTCCTCATCCTTCTGATCTGTCCAGAGTTTTCCTGAGCAAGATGCTGAACCTCACTAAGTTCATGCCCACTCTCTGGAAGATGGAGGCATTCTGGGAAATGTAGGAAAGACTATTTGAAGTTTAATTTTTTTTCCTTGTAAGGAAAACATATGCCACTTGCTGTAAGAAGTCTCGGTGAGAAAATGAATATATACTGACATCAAGTGGTTGAAGTGGGGTATCACTATCCAACTTCAGCTTTAGGTAATGCACTGCACAGTATATCAGAAAAGCAATACACAGAGACATTATAGGAGTCATTGAAGTTTAATGAATAATCATAGAGGACAATCCTGTTTTTATTTTCTGTTTCCAGAGCAACCAGAGACTGAGCAGCAGTCAGTCCAGCCAGCCTCTGTCCACCCCAGTGGTCTCCATCACCACACCCAGTCTGCCTCACCAAAGTCTGGTCTACTCCGGCATCAGCTCTGCTTACAACAATGGTGCCTGACCGTTATTACTCTTTGTACTGTGTTGCTGTCATTAGTGCAGTCCTGAGGACCCAGAGATGACACAATATGGTTAAAAAAGCTGTGATTCTTTATTTTTTCTTACTTCATTTGATGCAAAAGTGTGTAGATCATTAATTCATCATCGATGAATATTATCTGCCATTTTACTCATATTACTACATAGGAAAAGGCAGCTGCTTTGGACATTTTTTTGGAACATTATATCTGTATTTTATAATTAGTATAAAAAATGTATAGATACACTTTATTAAAAAGATAAAAAAGTATCTTTAAAGTATCTTTAGATACAACAAACTTCTCATGTGTGTCATCATGTGAGCCATCATGTTACACTTTCCACCAAAAGTTGGTGAAAGTGAAATAGTTTGGTGGCACAGCAGCTTCTTATTATAGGAATGTGAGCAAAGTTCCCTGTTAGCTTGTTAGACTGATACTTAAGTTGAACGTTTTTGTGTGCCACAGTGTTACATGTCACCCCTCTCTCTCTCTCTCTCTCTCTCTCTCTCAGATTACTCCCTGAACAGTGCAGAGCTGTCGGGCTTCAGCTCCCCTGCAGGCCCGTCTCTGGGCTCCATGGCAGCATGGCAGCAACACCAGCTGGGCCCACTGGGGTAGGTACCTGACACAGTTGACTTTTTACTGCCTCACTGTTAGTTGACATCATTTCATTGGTTGACTTGGTTTATTTACACTAAGTTAAAACAAGACATACAAAACAAGTAGACAGAAGCCTCAGGGAGTCTGACAGGTGTCTTACTGAGGAGAAAGGCTAATGATTTAAGTAATAAACTGAACATATTGAAGGACTAATATCTGATTGACTACTGATGGAAACTTCAATCTGACAAGTTCAGTGGTGTCGGAAGTACTCAGATCCTTTACTTAAATTAAAGTAGCAATATGACACTGTAGAAATAAGAGGCCTTTAGAAGTCAAAGTGACTATAACTTTTGCTGAGCAGCCACTGTGGCCACAACTGACAGTTATGGGACAATGGTAAATGCAAAAAGACAGTGAAACAGTAGAACAAATAGAGCTGTAAAATCAGCAATTTTTGTTAAACCCATCTCATAGCAACTGTGAGTTCAGCTTTTCATTTGTAAGAGGACGATTGTGTTGTCTCTACTTTCTGCCACTTTAATCTCCTGCATTAGAAATGTTACTTAAAATAAAAGTGTGTAGTATTAGCAAAAAGCACTTAAAAGTATGGAAGGTAAATGTGTAAATGTGTAAATAGTGTTTTACTATTATAAATGACATAATTTGATTATTTTGTTGATGCATCAATGTGCAAGTAACATTTTAATGTTGTAACTGGTCGAAATGGAGCTAATTCATAACTGATTTATGCACTGCACTGTTTAATCTATTAAAAGTCATGATATTTTATAAGGTCATCGTATGCTTTATATGTATATGATGTAATACTCATGTAAAATAAAAGTATCTCAAATGTGTATTAGAATACAGTATTTGAGTAAATGTACTTCCACAGAGTAAGTTTCAGTAAAAGTCAACCAGCTGTCTTCTCTGTCTGCAGACCTGTTAGTTTCCCCACTAGGTGGTGTCTTCACCCCACAGTCACAGCCTTAAACAATCCTCTTCCTCTTTCCTCTGCCCATAGGCCAGGAAGCTCCAATCTCTCCATCAACACCAACCACAACATCAACATCAAAGCCGAGCCAATCTCCCCACCCCGTGACCACCTCAGCCAGTCCGGGTACATGACCCAGACTCACGCCCTTCCTCATCTTCACTCCTCCAACTCCTCATCCACCCGAGCAGAGATGGGGAGGTCTCCCGCAGACAGTGTCAGCTCCTCCTGCAGCTCCCACGAGGGCGGCAGTGACCGGGAGGAGCAGCAGCGGCTGGACTTCCACTCGCTCCCCATGATTCGGTCAGAGGGCAGGGAGAGTCCAACGGTCAAACGAATGCGAATGGACAGCTGGGTGACATAGACCCTGCAGTCACATGACAACACAACTCCAGGGCAAACACAGGAAGGACACTGTTATGCAAATGAAATGTGGATTTTATAGATGTGTTCTGTTATTTTTCATTAAGTTATCTCTGTTTTTTGTTTTGTTTTTTTTCTTGTTGGTCAGATTTTTGAGAAGAATTAAACAACATCCATCTGGAAATTGTGAATCTGTCAGAAACATCTCATCAGCTTTCAGAGATCTTCAGTGGTACTTACATAAACATAAACATAAACATAAGATGCAGTGCTTTTGAAATATATATTATTTTAAGCATCACAGACTGAAAACGTGGGTCCAATTGCAGTACAGTCTGTCATTTTCTTATCCAGTGGGACACGGTACTGTACACAGAAGAATGGAAAAAAGTAAGTTCAGCGTTGTTTATGATCTGGGTGGTAAAGCAGGGAAGTGCTTATATGGATGTCTCCCACTGGGTGTCACCCAATTCATTTCTGATCTTCTCAGGGTTTGAAACATTGAGTCCAGCATGAAGGCAATACTCCCTCCACACCATCAACCCCGTAAATCCTCTTTACAAAAACAGTTATTTATATCAGCCAAAGCAGTATGCTGTTTTTTATGTTGTTTGTGAGTGTTTTTATATTGTGCACAGAATAAGACAATATTTCATTCAGATTTAAAACTGAAAGCCATGAACACTTGTTCTGTATGTACTATCTTTATTGATTTGTATATAGTGTCTTTAATATATATCACTTTTTTGGTGTAATTATATACTGTATTGTTATTGTTATTCGGACTGTTGTATCTGTCTGGGTGAAAAACACCTCCACCAGATTTTACAAAAGTATATTTTAGTGGATGATTGCCATATTTGCAAGGCATTGTCTTTTCCTCTCTCAAGTGTCTGTTGGATAAATTTGTTTTGTGAAGTTTGCCATGCTGCACTCTCTTGAAACCACATCTTCAAAATATAGTGAAAGGTAAATGCACTCTAGAAAATTAGTTCAAGAAATCAAGCTCCTCAGAAACTTATTTTACAATAGAGGCCCACTGTAAACCTAGACCAGGATGATGAAGAAACAAGGAAAAAGTCAGACTGATAAGGCCAGAGTACATCAGATCATATGAGATGAGATTTATTCTGTTTGATTAATTGCAGAAAGAAACGTATGTGTCACATTAACCACAGAAAAATAAACCCCTAACATCTTCACAATAGGGTGTTGAAGTGACCATCACTCATGTGTGCATGAGGTGACTTCCCCTCATGTGTATTTAAACGCACAATGTCGAAATTAAACTTAAAGAATCAGACAATGAAATTTGAGCAGAAATTCATGCTGGACTAATAATGACAGGGTTATGATGTAATTCTTCTTCTATTAAATGCATTTTTTTTTATAAAACAAAGGTTAATGTACATATAAGTCTTAACTAAGCACAGATAAAGGTGGTTAACTGAAATATCTAAATGCACACAACATTGGTATGACAATGGGACAATTAATTGAATACATTTTTGAGTTCTCAGGGACAGATTTAATAAATTAGAGTACTGACAAACGTTTTACGGACTTAAGATGTTTAAATTCTTACTCATCTTGCAATGTCAATTGTATACCGTATATTTTGAAGATGGGTATATACTGAAGATTTGTGTGACTGAGTAGCAAATGATTACTGAAAAAAAAGGAACACAAGGGTAAGTACAAAGTAGCACATGTGGTGAAGGGTGCAAAAGCTGCAAGAGTAACCACAGTGGTTCCACTGAACAATAGTGTGATGGATGGGAAGCAAATCAATCATGAGAGAGAGTAGAAAGTTTTGTAACACATACCTGGATTACTTTTCACAGGAGGAAAAAAAACATATTTTGGGTTAGTTGTCATAAACAATAACAATAGGAGAGCATGATCAGATTACTCCAAAAGCATTGCTGCATTTTAATAATACGGGCCTTTAAATAGGGGCATCTGATATCTGCATGTGCCAGATGTGGAGGTGACCTTAAATGGAAAATGTGGTTACAGTGAAAATCACAACTGTAAAGGAAGTGGTGGTGATTGGGTCATGAGAATGCATGAATTAGACCAGAAAAGATGAAAGAAAAGAAAAGAGATAATGCAGAAGAAAACTCTCAGTTTGACTGAACACACTGAAGGTCATTGACAAAGAGCATCGGTATCTGCTGGATTGGAATCACACAGACAGGAACTATAGTGGTTCAATGAGGATGTACTGTGTAAGTCAGATATTGACGGCATACAGCAGACTTGGCTTATACCGTGTGTGCGTTAGGTGGTGGAGAACTGGAACAAGAACAGAATTACTGAAGTTGGGGATTCAGAACAGAAGCTGTTTGATGCAAAAGGTGTTGTGTGTAACAACTCTGGTTGGTGGCATAAGCACTGTCTTTAACTGCCGTGTAAATGCTGATCTATCGTGTGAAAAGTTGACAATGTGTAGAGGTTACGTGTGAGCATAGGAGAAAAAACGTCATGTTAATTACTCTTTTTAAAGCAGCACAATTGATAAAATAAAAAGTCCTATATTGTTTACCAGGTTGTGTCAGCTCTAAATTTTGAATTTTGAATTGGTGATTTAAACAGATACCTTAATGGTAAAATCATTATTATTAGGATTCATTTGTTGATTAACTACATTAGTCTTATTTAGTCAAATTAAGAGAAGACCAGATGGCCTCAATAGGATAAAACATATATGAAATGTCAGTATAATTAAGATGTAATAAATAGAACACATTAACTTTATGAAAAGAATTTGTGCTTGTAGGAAAGAGAGGAGCAACAGAATTATATTTGTTCAGATGGAGAGAAAAGCACATAGACCCAGACCTCACTCACTCAGTACACTGAGGTGGAGAATTGGAGGGTGGATGGATTAAATGTACCAAGGTTAATGGGAATGATGAGAGCAAACATCTGTTTGAGAAAAGGATTAGGTTTATGTGAGCCACAAAAGACTGTTCTAGAAATAGGACTAACAAACAAAAAGAAGCTGTAGCTTTATGGTAAACATATCAGTAGGATTAATAAACTTGCGACTATCTGGTTTACACGGACCTATTTAGAATTGATTTGCACAATTAGATAACCAGATAGCCAGTTTTTCCCACCTACGTCAAAGGGAAGCAGGTGGGAAAACAAGAATCTGAATATGTTTTTTAGGCACTTTGAAGAAGGGAAAAGAACAAAATGACTCAAAACACTGGAGTTCATATTTGCTGTGCCATTTATGGAAATGATGCCCCCAGCCAACACATTGCAATGTTATTCTCCCATCCCAGTCATGTTAGATGGAGTGACTGCTTACCGGACATGTCATTTTATATTTTGAAATAATTAAGTTAACCACCCTTAAACTTATATTTAACATATTCTAGAGTTGGTAGAGTTGAACAAACTGGGATTACATAAACAGTGGATTACCATAACATTATCATAATTGTGTTTGTTAAACGGCTGACTTCTGAAAGGGGTGTTAAGGCTACATCACTACATCACATCATAAAAGCGTCGACATCTTTAAACATACACGTTATACTCACAGATATTTAGACGCCCTTTAGGCATGTTCCTAAATGCTAATATGCCCATCTAATGCCCACATTTTCTTGGAGTCTTTTTTTACTGCACACGCCCGGCGGAAAAGCTTTTATTTTGAAAACCCTAGTATAGTAGAGCCGTTGTTGTGTGTAGCTTGACACTGGATGCTAATCGGAGAGGAGGAAGCCGGTCAGAGCCACACAGTACGGTCGATGTTTTTGAGGTGTACCTGTTGTCTTTTCTGGCCAAAATGTGAGGTTAATGAGAATCACTCGTCGGAGGGTCTTAGCAGCGGAAAAAAAGGTAAAGGGTCACTCATTATTACTTTTTCTTGGCGGGAATCAGAAAGCTACCAAGTTTAGTTACTTGTGGGGGTCTTTGAGTCGGGGCGGGTCAGGTGAGCCTCCTTCCCGGAAACATTTCTCAGGGCGGACAGGTGAGGAATCTCAACGGCTTCAGTTTGAACTCTAACGTCTTGTCACCTTGTGAGGTTGTTCTGTTTTTTGCTGCTGCCCATGGAGGGAGGGAGGCTGAGCTCGAGGTAAGACTCTGTTTAAATATGTGGCAATTACATACTTTTTTTTTTTTTTACCACTAATTTACAATCTTATTTCTTGTACAACAAATTAAGGAAGTTTCCTTGTCGGTAAGTCTCAATTCAGCATTGATATCAAACAAACAAAACTTGTTTAAATGAAAATGCTTTCGAGTTATTGCCACACACAAAGTCTTCTAGCAGTACAGTGCTGGACGTAACCAGAAGTTCCTCCGTGAAGTTTGGTGTCATTTTTAAACGGATGCTTGTTGGTCATTACCAAACATCCGTTTACATCCGTATACATTCCGAATAAAAGAGCACGTGTACGTACAGGTGTATGTATGTACATACACTAAAATATACAACATTACAGTTAGTGGAGCTCCATCCACAGCATTACTACATGTGTTTCATGCATACAATACATGAAGAACTGCTATTATTGCTAAGTTAGAATATTATCCCATTTTTAATGACAGACTGAAAATGGTTTTCCCCTTAGAAATTCCAATGTTTACTAAACCCATATGTGCTTAAGGTCATGTTTTATATTGACACTGTATACAAAAGCTTGTAACCATAAAACTGACAAAACAGGAAGCTCTAAATCCACCAGAACTGCAGGTTTTTTATCCATGCATGAGTTTTATATATGTATATATATTTGTTGTTTGTGTGTAGTCTTGCAGCATATCAAAGAGTAGGGACCACAATGTGAAATTGTTTCAGGAAATAGCTTCTTGTCTTGTTCTGAGAAGACAGCCCACAGTCTTGCTCAACACAGCCCACAGAAAATAAAAAACAAAACATAAGAGGCCTCAAAAAGCCTTTATCACTGCAACTCTCAACTTCTTATAAAACACATCCATTAAAATGAGAACATAATATATACAGTAGGTATTTATATAAATCAATAAATCATTGCTCGCTCATCATCTCTAAATTTTGGAGGATCCAGTCAGCAAAAGTGCTTTCATGTTTAACAACGGATTAACCCAATATCATTTTTAAAATGCTTTCATCTGTTATTTGCATTCTATCAGGCATTTGTCTTTGTTTTTTTCAAATGGAGATGACCTCATTTAGGAGTGAGAGTGGGAATGCAGTATGTGCAGATGTGCAAAGTTTTCTTACAGTCACTGGTACACGAGTCATCCCGTCCAGCCCCTGTTATAACAAGGACAGAGGCTCAAATTAAGTTTAAACACCTTCTAGTTACTTATCATGACTAAAAACCTGTTAACTCTACACTTCAGACTTATGCACCTCAGATCACCTCGTCCTTATCACTAACACAACTTGGCTTCATTCATATTTCCAAAGGTTCTTCTTATGTAAATTTCATGCAAAGTAAAAAAAAAAAAAACCCTGCATGAACAGAGCATTCACTGGCCAGTTATAAAACACACGTATTTACATTAACTGTACACATGTTCCCAGGTATTATAGCCTACTTATTTGTGGCAACACAATCCAACGTATATCTATATACATATTTGTTCAACATTTGTTAGAATGTATTGTCATTATTATTATCATTGATATTGTTATCAGTAGAATCACCAGTTTTTCAATGGTTGTGTGTATTCTAATTAGACACACGTCTTAATTTTAGTCTAAATATTTGCTGCATAATTTTTTGTTAATAGAATAACTTTTTATTACAGAATTGAATTTTTATATATTACAAGTAAATTAAATGGTGTTTTGTTCTCGTCTATCCTTCATGCTCATATAATTTTCTCTAACTATCAGTCCGTCTTTATGATCATCAAATGCTGAGTCATGTTTGTGTAACACTGACCTTTGACCTGTGCACTATTGGCTAATTGTTTATCGTGATATAGGAGACAAATCATGTTTTTTTTTTTTACCATCACTAAAGTTGCTTAAAACAAGATAAAGGACTAAATATGTGATGCAAGTGAGGTTGGTCAGATGGTTTCTGGACCAAGGTTGTCTGCAGGAAGGATAGATTGCGTCAGCATCTCCTTGAACTGGGCTGGTTTGTGCTACAGCCTTAACAGCTTCACTGCATTGCCTGGCCTTTCAACAACAAGGCAAAACAAAGAATGATATGGATAATAACTGTTTTAGAGCCAGCGTAGGTGATGAAAATCTTAAGCTGTAAACACGACTCTCACATATCATCACCTTTTAAATTCGATAAGGCAAACCTGTAGCTTTTATTTACACACCTAGCAGACGCAGAGCAACATTAGCATTCATTTGTATTCATTTTTGTATTTCTGCCAATCTAACGTCTGTAAGCCGAAAATTCACTCCTTTTAGTTTTGGCCTCCACCAACTCCTGAGTGAAATATCTTCTACTTTTTCTCTGCTAAATGCTCCACTGTGTTCACAAGCTAGTTGCTAACTTTGTGTGTCTGCTGTTTGGTGCTGGAAAGGTAGTGTACAGTTGGTTTTTAGAGCTTCTTCTCTGACAGCTGCTGCTGAAAATGATTCTGTTAAAACTGAATCAAAACAATTAAGTTCCATGCATTAAAAAACACAATAACGAGCTAAAAAACACCAAAACACTCTATAGTGCCAAGTGGAATTACAAATATAGGTGATAATTTTTGGGGTTTTACACATACACATACCATTTATTCCATTATTAATATAAAAACATTGATTAGCGCAGCTTAGAACAGTTACATGTAGTTTTCGACATGTCCTACAAATAAAATCTAATATAATCACATCATGATTTTTTTTTCACATAGTGGCTTTTAATTTTATTTCTGAAAATTTTTTAACCATGTCAACACAGTGTGTCTGTAGTAGACTAGTAGATCATGACCAAATTGTATACTTAAGATAAAATAATACATTAACATCATCATCACTTGTCGGTTAAATACCTGACAGATCTGCAGTCAGGCCGCTGTATGGCCTATTAGTGGCCATCATCCTTTTCCTCTGCATGCTGCTCTCTCTCTCTGTCACTGTTTCCGTGATCCACCATCTAATCCCTATATTTGGGTCAGGCCAGAGAATTCTGAATCTAGGCTACAGATATCAGAGTCATTAGTTTACCCGTTTTTACCAAACTAGATGTAGAAATAAATGGTTGTAAACTGACTTATTCCTGGGAAAACTACTTCAGCTCACCTCTGACTACACTAGATACTAGTATCTCTTTTGATAGAAATATGATTTCAGCTGTTGCTGTTTATATGTCTGAGATTAGGTTTTAAATGCTTGTGCTCTAATTTTCAAACACTACACTCAGTTTCACTCCTTAACTTCTGCCATCATCTTTGCCAGCTTTGTAAAAACTGATTCCTATCGTGTTCCTTCATCTGTTACCACCCCGCCTTTTCCTCCACTTCCCCTTACCAGCTGATAACATGGCAGGTCGCTGGCCGCAGCAAATAACAATAGTATGAAGTATTGAAGTAAGAAGTATGAAGCTGTTAAGAGGCTTATGGGGTTGTTGGTTTACAGAATCAGGTTTTGTCAGAAGCAGCAGCAGCTCTGGGCAGGTGCTGCTGTCTAACAGATATCATTCAGAGAGATGACAGCTTGAGGTATAAATGAGGCATCATAGTATGTACTGACTGATTTGTTTACCAGCTGTTCATTTCATTTGAATTACAGATCTTGTTTCACCTAATGAGAGCAACTTTGCATTGAGTAAACTGAGAATAAATGATACATGGCTCAGCCAAATACACACCCACACACCCACAAACACATACATTCACACACATTAACAAGGGCTTTAAAACCACTAGCGGCTACACTCCAAAAATTAGATCATATTAGGGATATACAGGCTTCACCATACTGTACAACTTTTGGACCTTACTGTTAATACTTATTCTCACGGTCTTCTTCAAAGACCCTCTTCAGAAGACCAGTGGATATAGTTAAAAGCCCCAAAAAAGTGAAATGAGAAAAAATACATTTAGCAGTGTCATTAGATCACACCATTTCATAATTGTCTGACATTACATGTTTTACTTAACTGATGGGAATTGCATCTACAGTTCAACACATACAAATGTTGTGGTGGACTCATTGTTTGCTGTTGTGAAAAAGTTCTGTCTTTCAACACTGCATAGGAGTCTGTGTGTAAAAAATTTAATTATCCTAACTATTATGAATTAGGTTAAATTACATTACTACAGTTATTACTCCCAGTTTGTCTGTTAATATTAGTGAGCTGATTGTGGTCACACATTGAGCTATGAACATATGTCTTAGAATAACTTAAAAGAGTATTTGTAGATTTGCTCTATTGGATTGGAAGATTGATATCACTCTCATGACACTTTGCTAAATAATGAGGCTGCACTGGCATAAGAAAACAAGATCTAACTAGTTAATGTGGGAGCTACAGAGGTGCTGGTGCGTTACCTTTGGACAGAGCCTGGCTAGCTGTTTACTAGGGCTGAACAATTAATTGAAATAGTATCGAAATTGCAATATGGCCAAGTGCAATATCCAAATTGCAGGACTTGGAATTTTTTGATAAGGGAAAATGTGTCACAACATACCATAAATTAAGCATTGTGGTGCTACAGATTGCCCCGGGTTATAAATCATATTCTTCAGATCTAAATGTACCTGTTTGGTACAAGCCCCAACAAACATCACATCATTATCATTTTTATATTTTTTTCAGTGAAAATTAAATGTAAAAATTACAATTCCGGCTGAAATTGTGACTCACGATAATATGCATATCATTCAGCCCTCCTGTTTCCCCTTGTTTCCTATCTCTATGCTAAGCTAAGCTAACTGGCTGATGGCTATAGCGTAACATTTAACAGATGCATGAGAAGACCTCGTCTAACTTTTGGCATGAAAGCAAATACTAAGACAGTTTTGATGCACATTAATACAGTTATCCTTTAATAGTTGTAATTATTTCAGGGCTAATGACGATCAAATTGAGCTTCATTACATTTTCATAAGAATTCATCTTGGTTTCTTGTGTTTGACAGAAGAATTTAATCTGACTGACAATTTCCCAGTTAGTTGTGAACATGTGAGACAGACTGATGGACCGTAACCCTCTGTCTCTGTTCTTTACTATAGCTCTCAGTGATGTCCAGATCTTAGACACAGACTGAAACTCCCTTCTATCATGGACTCCAAGAAGCCGGGCGTGCTGCGCCATCTCCGCCAGAAAATGCTGCCACACCTCCGGCGAGGCAAGACAAGCTCAAGCAAGCCAGCTTCCCAGCTTGAACACTTGATGGACAATCGGATGAGCTCCTCTGTTCCTGACATGAGAGACATGAGGCAGGAGTACTCCCAGATCTCCCCCAGCACGCATCTCCAACAATATAACACTCCCTGTTACAGCAACCCCTGCACACCGCTTGTCAAGCCGTCTAGATGCAAGGAAGGAGGTGGGAGTGGCCTGACTGTGGGAGTGGTTGATGGAGGAGCTGGGAGGAGTGAACACAGACTGAGCGTGCCTACAGACTGCACAGACTGGGCTTCCTCCCAGGAATCATTCAGCAGTCTGTGTGAGGTGGAGAAGAGCTCTCCCGAGACAAACTACAGACCTGCCAGGGGCATGGAGCCTGAGGAGCTGGCCCTGCCAGAGATGATGACTGTCTACAGCCCAGACCCTCCGACTGTGGAGATCTCACAGGACAGCTCACAGGTACAGGAACTTCATGTGAAAAGTTGCATCAGTATTAAAAAAAAAACAAACAGACAAGTTCTTAAAACATAAACCATCGCCTTCAGATGGCCTGATAAAGATTTCAGTTTCCTGGGCGGTAGCACTCAGAGAAAGACTACATCCATTTTTTAATTAATGCGTTTTGTAGAAACA
>NW_019525450.1:3490746-3541871 GCF_002814215.2 Seriola lalandi dorsalis
TGACAACACAACATATATAAAATATATCATGCTGTTTTAGGGCCATTGTAGGTTGAAAAAAGAAAAAAAAGTCAGAAAAAATACTGTATTGAAGTTGATCCAACCTTGTAAAGTGAAGTGTTGTGGTTCTTTGACCAAAAAAACGCCACAATTCTTTTCTTGTAAATTTTTAACTTAACTCTTGTTTTTCTCATTTAACTATCTCAGAGAATAAGGTTTTTTTCTCATAAATGTAAAGCTTTAATCTTGAAAATTCTGAGTTTTTTTTTGGAATATTAATCCCTCCCCTCAGAATGTCCCGTCTCCCGTCTTCATGTCACCTTTTGGTATCACCTCAGCTCGCTTGGAACCTTGGTGGGGGTGATACAAAAAATAATACCAGGTCCCAGGCACTATCCACATCTCGTGCCTGATGGAAAACCAAAAAGGCGAGTACCGTCGAGTCAAGTTGAGCTGGTACCATGCAGTGGAAAAGGCCCAGATTGAATGTATGACTTATCAAAGCTCATAATTCAGTAAATACCTTGTTCAATGGATTATACCATGAACAATGGAAAAGATTTGTTCTGAATCATCTCCACCTATATTACATTCCACCCAGTTGCTGCAGGAGGTAATTCTTTTCTGTAAATGAAAACTGCTGGGGCTGAGCTGTCATGTGTCTTCACTGTTAGGTTCTGTGTGGCAGAGCTTCCCTTCCTTTAATGAATAAGATTCCAGAGTTGAAAGTGTAAAAGTTGAACTCTTTTCCCTTAACAGTGCATTTAGAGGGGGCGTGGCCAGAATGCAGTCAGACAGGTGAAAAACATGCCAGTCACATTGGCTGTGCTCAGATGTGGTTTAATAACTTAACACCACGCCCTTGATGTTGTAACTCTGATGACATGGTATTTCTTACATTAAAATTGTCCCCACTTTTGAAACCTTTTTCACTGAATTAATCAGTCAGTCACTTATCCATTGAAATAGTTCTACATATGCTAGATGGATGGGTTTCAGGGAAACATCTCAACAACTATTGTATGGATTGCCCTGACATTTGTACAGACATTCCTGTCTCCCTCAAAATGAATTGTAATCAGTTTGGCAAATCTCTTAATTTTTCATCATCAGTTCAAAATTAAATGTTTTTCAATACTTTGGGAACTAACCTTTTGACCCAAGTTAACATGAACATGAACGGGTTTCAGAATGTGAGCTAGTGCAAGGCCCACGCAAATCTTAACATTGTGGCAGCATCCCATTCAAAGTCAATGGGTACAATTTTTTTAGGCCACAAAACAAGGACAAGGGAATCTGGCACAAACCATCACCAAAGAATGGGTGAAGTACACCATGGCGACCTCTCAGGAGGAGCTGTGTTTTTACAAAAGGATATCATTTACATATTCAGGTTAATCTGGCATCGGTGCCAATAATTTAGCAACGGCGGGAAACACTGGAATAGGCGGACGGCATTTTATTTTTGCCCTGGGGCCACACAGCAGGTAAATCTGGCCATGACTCTTGAAACCTGTGCACTTGAAAGTTGTTTAAACGACATCAGCCCTGAGCGGCAGTCCATGAATTTCAAAAACAAAACAGGAAAATCACCATTCTTGTCTTCATTCCTAAAACGCTGATTTTCCTAAAACACTGATTTTCTGCAATGGTTGAGGATGTTTTTGCATCCTTTAATTAAGTACAAGTACTAATACTACACAGTAAAAATAATCTATTACAAGTATGCAAGTATTAGATTAGATTAGATTAACTTTATTAATCCCACAACTGGGAAATTCATTTACCACAGCAGAAAAATAAACATCAATAGAATAAACATCTATGGAAATATACTACAAAAATACACCAAATATACACTAATAAATACAATATACACAATACACACGATATGTACATGAAAAAGTGCAAGTTTGCACATGGCCAGGAAGAGCAGGAGTTGATTATAATGATAAAAAATAAAGAGATAAAATAGAAGGAGTTTGGTGAGGTGAGGAACAATGGGAAGGGATGTGGGTGGCACCAAGTCACAAAACAAACATAAAAAAATTTACATCCTACCTAATCCATCAAATCCCCACTGAGTCACCACAGCAGCTGAAACAAAAAAAGGTAATCACTAATCTTACCTGTCAGAATAAAAGCACACTTGGGCTGTCACCCATGACTTTTTTTTAACTGATTTTTTGGCAGAGAGAGACAGGAAAGTCAGGGAGAGAGAGGGAATGACGTGACTCAAAGGGCTGCGGGTTGGACCCGAACCCTTGGCCGCTGCGCCTAGGACTAAACCCGTGTGGCACGCACTCTACCAGGTGAGCCACCGAGGCGCCCCAAAAGAAGAAGCAGCATCTCATGGATATCAAAACAAGCTCCTGTGTGGAGATGTGGAGACTTCCAGAAGGACAATCAGTTCCAAGCATCATATTTGGTTTCCTCCAGACATTACGTTTAGACTTGAGATCAAACAGTTCAATCTTGGTTTCATCAGACCAGAGAATCTTGTTCCTCGCAGTCTGCGACTCCTTTAGGTGCTTTTTTGCAAACATTCACTGAGGAGAGGCCACTGCCAATAAACCCAGATCAGTGGAGTGCTGCAGTGATGGTTGTCCTTCTGGAAACTTGTCCTATCTTGACACATGATCTCTGGAGCTCAGCCAGAGTGACCATCGGGTTCTTGGTCACCTCTCTTACCAAAGCCCTTCACCCTTGATTACTCAGTTTGGCTGCACGGCCAGTTCTACGTCAAGTCCTGGTTGAATTATGGAGGCTCTTGGGAACCTTCAGTGCAGCAGAAATGTTTTTGTAGCGCTTCCCCAGATCTGTGCCTCGACTCAATCCTGTATCTGAGCTTCCATCTCATGTTTTAATTTTTGCTCTGATATGCACTGTCAGCTGTGAGACAGGTGATTGCCTTTCCA
The DNA here is from genome assembly GCF_002814215.2 of Seriola lalandi dorsalis. Taxonomy (NCBI): domain Eukaryota; kingdom Metazoa; phylum Chordata; class Actinopteri; order Carangiformes; family Carangidae; genus Seriola; species Seriola lalandi. The sequence continues at coordinate 3,493,665 of NW_019525450.1, forward strand.
AATTATGTCCAGTCAACTGAATTTACCATAGGTGGACTAGGTGGACACCAACCAAGGTGTAGATAGATATCAGAGATGATCAAGAGAAACAGGAGGAACATGAGCTAAATTTCAGCTAAGTGTCATAGCAAACGGTAGGGATACACCTGCCAGTGTCCCCAAAACCACCTCTGGCAGTTCCTACTACAGTAGGTGTCACGATCACGTGGCAGCTGTTAATAATGTACTTTAGCTACTTTTACATTCCACGACTGTTTTTCTCTAAATAGTATGATGTCCTGGATAATGCTGGAAATGTCGATGAAGATAAAGAACAGAATAATACTGGACCTTTTTTTTTAAAATTATGGTTCAAAAACAACAACAATTTGCCTAAGCAAAAAGCTCAGTCCCTCGTGGTTTAAAGTCAAGGGTCAAAATTGTAGTTAGTCTAAAGTGAACAACAGGGCAGAAAGGGAGCAGAAAAGCAAATTACCTTTTTTCATTACTATGTTCTTTGGTTTAACGCTGTTCAGTCCCCAGGATACAGGAATTTTTAATAAATGCTCAGAGGATTTGTCCCAGTGGCTGTAATGCCACAGAGAGATCAGTTCTTGAACCTGTAGCAGTCAGCAGACTGAAATGTTCCTCTTTCAACATGTGGGAGTTTTTTCTGATATCATATGATTGATTTTTGACATGTATTTATCTTTGTCTCCACAGTATGAAAATCATGATTTCAACAGTCATGTGTTAAAGGACGAGGACTCCCACAATGTAAGTGCTGTTATTCAGTATTTTTAAGATGATTTTATGAACTGATATAATTTTAATCATTTTTATGGTTTCTACTGAGGATTTGTCTCACAGATAACAGCGTGCTGAAAAGGTGAGTGTAGGTTAATGTAGCTGTTTAATTCCTGAGCTACATGTCAGTGGTTAAAAGGACTCTGCAGTAGACTGTCTCTGACAAGAGCCTGTGATAGTGTTTTTTGTTATGTATCATGCAGACAGCAGGACTGTGCTTTGGTTGACACACACTCATGCCAAAGTTTAATTCCAGATTATCTTGCTGTGTTCAGGACACGATGGGACAGTAGGCTGTGTGTGGTTCAGTATTCAGTGTGTGTCACTGTGGCTTTTGTGGCCGGTTAGGGTTGGGATGCTGAGCTGGGTGATTCCAGGCAACCGGGTTTTATTCACTGAAAGATGCTCGGTTTGGTGGACAGGCTTAATAGCGATTAAATAATCCATTGCATAGACAGGAAACACAGCATACAACCGCAGAAAGCCCTTCCTTTTAATTGTGGCAAAAAAACATTAGTAAAATGGTCAAAAAGTACATATTTGGTGTAACAGATGTTATGCCCAAGTGAATTGAAGCATGTGAATAACATGTGATGTTGAAAAGAATTAGTGAAACAAACCAGCAGAACCATGAGAGCATATCACAACTTTGTGGTTAAAGCCCATAACTGCTAATATTTACAGGATGGGCTTGTGTCAATGTGGACAGCACAACTAATTCATTATTATTGTTAAAGGAAGAGAAACAAAGAACAAACACAGAAGTGTCCCTGTGTGCTTAAAACTTTAATAACAGCATTTTGTGAGTTTACAAATTCATAACAGAATATGCTGACATAAGGAAAATATAGCAAAATATGACATGGCTGAATGATGAATCTAACATCAAATTAAAGAACTTGGAAATATGAAAGAATTTCCCCATGGTTGTGTATCCATCTCAGTCCTTTACCAACTGAAATGTGTCCGTAGCACCAACTATCAAAAGCTGGCGTCATGTTTCTGGCCAAATTTCTATATATTTGTACATCAGATCATTAAAATCAATAACTTAGGAATTGTATTCAACAGTACTCAGCCCCATTTATACACAATATGTGTTTATATTCAGATGCAGCTTTGGACTTGCTCAGGAAGTATAATATAATCACATGTACTATTGCTTTGCTTCTGCTAGCACTAGTAAAACAAATAATGATAATGTATTGTTGTGTGTGTCCAGAGTGAGATGGGCAACGAGACTCTTAGTATGTCAGAGAGCATCAGGGATCATTCCAGGTCCTTCCTGCTCACCATCAACCTGAGGGAAGGACGCAACCTGGTCATCAGGGACCGCTGTGGTAAGAGTCTCATCTTAGCACTGCTGTTACTACAACTACTGTAACAGCACCAACACTATCACTAAGGCTGTCACTATCAACAGTAGCACTATATTAGCTTTATCGTGACAAGGTGACAGGTGATGCCACAGGACAACAGGGAAGTCTAAAAAAAAGGGACACAGATCATTTTACATAGGATCAAAACAGTAGAATGTACAGAGCAGAACTTTTTTTGTGTAATTATGTAGTGTTTCATGCAGAAGGTAGCAGTTTCAGAGTCATGCGGTACAATAGACCAACTTAATGCAGGTAGATGCTAAGATGGTAAAATACCTGGAACACATTCTGAGTCTGAGCTTGAGCAAACAACATTAGATCAACAGGATCTTCAGCCTCCGTGAGGTAAATTATTCCTGATTGGTCAGAACAAGAAAACTGGGCTGTTGCACAAACAAATAACACTTCAGCATGTTAGGAAACACAACAGCAAAGAAGAAGAGAAGTGACATAGTGGGATTATGTTTATTTTCATACATCACTTCAGTAAAAGAATCTGTAAATACTTCACCATTTTAACTTCCTCGCTAACTGTACTTGTGCATATGACCGCTGCCTGGAGGTTTCATGAGATCTAAACCTAATAAGGTAAAGCTTCATACTTGGCATTTTTTCCCAGCAGGTATAGTTTTTACTGTGAAGTGTGTTTTCACAGTGGCCTTATTATCTTATTCTTGTTACTTCTGACACATGGTTTGACAGTTTATCACCTACATCATCATGCATCACATTCTTAATGTGCATAGCTGTCCCAGTGAGTAAGTGCTATTGCTGTTACTCATGTATTCTGTCAATTGTCTTCTCCTGTTGCAGTTGTTGGTTGAATTTGTTGTGCTTTTTCCCACTTGTAACTTTTCCCTGTCACTGCTGATAACTGACGCTGTATCAACTCTCATCTAAAGATAAGTTTTCTCAACTTAAGAAACTTGAACCCAGAGGAGTTTGAAACTTCCAAAAACATCACTGTGTCCTCTGCTGGTGTGTGTTTTTCTGCTTGCATCAGCCTCAGTTTGTGTGTTTAGCCTTGGCTTGTTCATGACGGCCCGGAATGTCTGTGTGATGACACACTGTGTTATTGACTCCAGGGACACGAAAAACAGCCGTGTGTCAGGTTAGCTGTGAAGCTCTTATAACAGCTGGGGCAGGATTCTACAAATCATATTATAACCTGTCTGAGCCCCACCCAGCATTCACTACACCAGGCCTTTCACTCTGGGCATGCACTTCAATTACATTTTCTCCTGCCTGTGTGGGTTCACATTTACACAACCAGGCTCTGGGTAAAGATACTGAGAATGGAGGGGGAGGATCAAAAAGATTTGGTTTCACCACAGTATTGTTAAAACTATATGGCCTTTTAAAAGCAGTGCAGGAACAGCCTTTTGTTTTTCTCTTTGATCAGGTTATATACACTGAATGCACAGCATATGCCTGCAGCTGCCGATGGTTTGTTGTGTAATAGGGTTATAATGCAATGCTTATATTGTAACATCAAAACTGCCCAGAACCAGGCACGATTTTACAGGACATGGATGCAGAGTAGTGAAAGCTTACCATCCAGTGATCCTGTGTTTGGGTGCCTGCTGCCCTCATCTGGTCAACAGATCAGCTGAAAGTCTCAGACTCTACTTCCTTTACCCTGAGGTGAAAATGATTCATCACAGGAGCAACAGATGTGAGATATAAAAATATAAAACATTTATAAAGCTGAATAAATAAATAATAAAAAACTAAATCTGTTTTCTTAATTCTGGTATACTCACATTTACCTGTTGCCCCCTCTGCATATGGCAGTCATAAGATCTTAATAAACACGTGTAACATCACAAAAAAAGCTCAAATGTGATTGGCTATTGATTCAGGAAGTTGTGGTCACTTTGGTTGGGGAGAGAACAAAACCCACATCCTCCATGAAGACATGAGATGACACTACAAGCACTCTGGTCCTCCCATTTACTGGAAACTGCTACATTTCCCTAGAAGTTAAGAAACGAGAGAAAGGGCTCTTTAGCAACTTAGTTTGGAAATTAGAAGCAGAGTGATTTCATTGGTATTTATAACAGTCAGTCACAATGACAAGTCAACCCTGCTTTTCAAAGAAAATATCGCAAATAACGGCTCAGGAGGAATATTTTTTGACCTATAGAGTAAAACAAAACCTTTTCAAAAATGGTTGGCTATCACTTAATTTAGGTCTGACCAGTCAGTTCATCGTATAAAATCCTTTGGCAACAGCTGCAGTGTGGTCTGTTTGTTCATGTCTAATCCCCAGTTGCAGAAACTGTCTCCATCAGCATTCATTTGTCCTAGTGAGGTGCCAGCACCAGGTACTGATGTATAACAACAACGACAACAGCAACAAGTATCAGTAAATAATCTAAAGTGCATTGTGTCATGTTTGTCTCATTTTCAGGTACCAGTGACCCTTACGTAAAATTCAAATTGGATGGAAAAACGTTCTACAAAAGCAAAGTGGTTTATAAAAACCTCAACCCCACATGGAACGAGACCTTCTCTCTTCCCGTGAAGGATCTGAATCAGAAACTCTACGTCAAGGTAACTGTCACTCCTCATGTGTTTGATATTTCCGGTGTTCAGAGCCATTTTTCATTTTCCAGTGCTCTGGGGACTTTATGTGTTTGTCCCTCAGGTGGTGCAGCAACATAACCATGCATAAGGGAAGTTTAATTTGCACAAACAAATATGAACCAAACTGGAACTGGTGTGTATACACACATCAGGATTAGCTTAGTGGTTTTTCAGCTATGTGGTATAAGTCAGCACATGAATTAATTCATCAATTCTCTCAGCAAAAAATATCAAGTCAGCTGCAGTTTCAGCCGCCCACCCCTCAAGCTGAAACCCTAGAGCATGTTAGTGCATGTTTCTTCTTTGCTGGATTTCATTTCAGTGACTCATTTACAATCAAAGTATGTGTTGTAGTGTTGTAAAAACAACACAGACAAAGCTTTCAGCCACTCACTATTATGTTCTCACTATCAGTGTTCTCTTGTTGTTTGACATGACACAGGTATACGACCGTGACCTGACGACTGATGACTTTATGGGCTCTGCCATTGTCAACCTGAGTGACCTGGACATTGACAAGTGAGTCGCTCGGTGATGGTACGGTGATTAACTCTGAGTGAGTGTGGCATGTGCTGGAAACAGCGTTAGTGTACACTGTGAGTGAGCTTATAAACTGATTCTGAATGTTTGTGGTCAATGCTGAATCTGTTGACAGTATATTGTCCAGTGATATTTCTTTTCATAACATAAACATTTTTTATAATGACTCCTTAGATTTTTTTTTTTGTGACCATGATATGCTCTGAGGGGGACACTCTGCACTTACTCTGCAGTTGAAATAAACTTGTCAGTGCTCTTTAATGGACAAACTATGTATCAGAGACACTTTTCAAATTTATGTTAAACACATGTTGTGTTGACAGTGCCTTGGGCTATAAGTGGTGGAAATTAGGAATGGGTGGGAGGAATGTTTGTCCCTCAACTATCAACAGTGAAGTTGTAGTTTCACTGTCTAATCAGCATGTACTGAACCAGTGGTTCCCAACCCTTTTGCCTTGTTACCCCTTAAAATGCTACTTTGTGTACTTGCCAACTCATTGCTACAGGTTGCACCATGTCTGTGCATGGCGGACATTTAAAGTGAAGATTGAAATTATTGTTTTTGGGCCTAAAGATGTAAAATCCACAAGCAGAAATGAAAGATCAGAAAACATCAGAAAAAATAAAAATAATTTTCTGCAGTAAAAATGTGTTATCCTGCTTTGCTCTCCTGTTAATCATCTCGTCACCCTCAGATTTATCTTGCAACCTGACCTGAGGTTAGGAACCACTGTAGTGAACTAAAATATCAGTCGTGCTTATTATTGATGAGTGCATTGTCTACTTTTAGCATACGCTGTATTGAATGTGCTAACAAAGAGTGTTGCATAAATAGTTGGGGACAGTTAGCAGGGCCCTAATTTTAATAAAAACTAGCATACTACAATAGAATACATCAAGTGCCACCTTTTCCTGTCCTTCCAAAAGTCCAGATCAATTATTAACCAGCCCACACACTGAACACAAATGTACGGTGTAATGCAGCTACGCTGCAGTAAATTCGGTCTTTGTGAAGCTTATTTTGTCCATTTTCATTGACATGTGACGCAGACATGTTGATTCAACTCTGTGATAAATTCAGACGCTTATCTGTTACAAGCTAATGCAACAACATGACTAACTACAGCCACCTCTCTGACACTGTGTCAGCAAAACTGAACATGGTATTAAGTAACATTTACTGCTGGGCTGTTGTGTTGGATTGTATTAGACTGTAGAGGTGTACTTCAATAATAGACTGGTAACTCAGCGCATAATTAAAAAAACAAAAACAAATGTGCCTGCTTCCACAGCCCACATTAACCAAATAACCCACTTCTGCACCAGTGCAGCTGCAGAGCGCCCTCTCTCTGGCCCACCCCCTCTCTAATCTAGATCTGTTTAACTTAAATTGAAGCTGAAATTTGCTTTTTTCTTTTTCCTCCAGAGTCAATGAGCTGTCTTTGCCCTTGGATGACCCAAACAGCCTGGAGCAGGATATGGGCATAGTGTTAGTCGACATGAGTCTGTCACTCAGAGGTGGAGACAGCAAAAAAGGCCAAGTATGGCATGCTCCCATTTATATTTATTACATGTTTTCTAGCATTGGGGAGAGTTGTTATGCATCATATTTATTGCATGTTTATGTTTAACTCAAAGTCTCTGTGTATATCCTACTAACGGAAGTGTTTTTGTTTTGCACCTAACATGTATGATCCTGTCGACAGCGGTGGGCCCAAAAACGAAAACGAAGTATTAGGGTAAGAAAAGATGGAGGGAAAAGACTGGACAGACTAACTAACATTTAGTTTGGTCACATCTCTACATGTTTCTGCCAAATGTAAAAGAGAGACTCCACTGCATCAAGAATAAAAAGCTATGGTGAAAGACAAATATAGCGCTTCCACTATCATGCTCAGGGTTTGGCGTCTGATACAGCTCAGACTTGTCGAATGATACCACAAGATACACAGCAGCTCATCTTGTGTCTCATAGTTGACCAACAGTTTCCGTTGTTTATTTTGGTAGTTACTGTACTTCAGTTGAAGAATTGAACTGAATAATTTTTGTCTCTTTGCACAAGAGGGCAGCAAATAGCCACATAGACAACACTCTGGCTTCTGTGGTAAATTAAATCTGACAAATGTAGATGTCTTTATTACTTCTAGATTAAACATCAGGACTCTAACTGTCAGTGATAACTTTAACTTTACACCTGCCTAGTACTGAGTAAAACCACATTTTGCCTCTGAAACTGCATAATGTTTTTCCATGCTGACTCAGTACACAACTCATTTTGTTTTAACTTTAGAGTCACCCTTCTACACACTACTGCAGAACTCAGCTACAGTATTTGTGAACTTGTGACCTTCCTGTTTAGTCTGGTCTATATTTTCTTATCGTCAACAAATCCTGTGAAAAGACCCATATGAACAACGAATTAATCCAGTTAACAACTATTGTCCTTGCATCAAAAGCTTGACTGTGAACATAGTCACCGTAGTTAATTTCGAATCTATCCCAGATCCACCATCCTGCTGCCAAAAATACTAAATTATTGAATCTTTTAAAGAGACACTCCGTATCTATTGCTAAAAGTGTTGTTAGTGGGATATCAGTAAAAGAAAAATCATATTGTACGAGGAGCGCAAGTACACGAAGTCAGCAGACATCAGCAAAATCAGTTCCATCAGCCACCATAAGCTACCAGTCATACCAGAGCAAGAAGGGCTGTAGTATTATATTGAGTGTATTGAATTTAGCAAGAGTGTATGAGTTCAACTATTTATTTATAAGAAGAAGAAGAAGAAGAATGTATTATTTATCTTCAAAGGTTATATAGTGTGGCTTTTAAAAATTATATTTGTGAATGGTTTTTAAAGATTTAAGACTTGAGGTGCAGAGCCACAGACACAGACAAGGTGGGGACACTGAGAAGGACTGAGTGAGGGACTAATGCATTGTTGGTTGTGGGATTTTAATAATAAAAATAAATATATTTATATGGAATATTGACGGCCTTATCCTTTAGATGAGTCCGAACATTATGTTCTGACTTCACTGAGGAGATGGTTTCTCCCACAGAGCAGCTGCATGCTCATCACACCATCCTCTGTAGTGCAGGAATCTATCAGTCTGAGGATGGCAGTTCGCTCTCAGATGCTGCAAGCACCACATCAGACAACTTTGATCATTCCTAGTCAAACAACTGTTGACCATGTCAGTTTACAGATTCAGCTGCAGCCAGGTGTATCTGTATTTGGATACCATTTGCTTTAGTAAACAGGTGTACCTAATAAAATGTTCACTGTGTGCATGTATCCCCTGCTACTACAGATACTTACTGTACTCTGCCAAGCCCATTCAGAGCTGCATGTTAAGTGAAACATAATTTTCTGCTTATGCATGAGGCAGAACAGAGTCAGACAAGACAGCAGTGTCAGCTTGATCCGTGTTAATTAAATCTGGGTTAAATTTATCTCCCTACAGCGCTGTGTCTACATTTACGCTCAGCTAATTATCTTAGAATACGGCTCGACTTCCTACTATACAGTATATATAAGAGAAGATGCTGCTCTACGCTGTAGCGAGCTTTACCTAATCTCTCAGTGAAATGAAGGATCAGTTCATTTTCACAGGAGAAAAGAGATCATGCGGCCTCATTCAGCTTTGCATCGATAAGTGGCCATCTTGGTGGGATGCTGATTGTGATGTTCAGAGCACAGATCCGAAGCATGTATGCATCTAATTTAAGCCTTATAATAGTGTATGTGGTTGCGTTTCGGTTTCCTTCCCTTCTGTCTCTGCGTCATGCATGTGTGCAGTGTTAAATAGTGAAAATATAACTGGGCGGAATGTGAAAGGAATTAGATTAATTTTTTCTATTCATGATGGGAATTGTTTTGTTTTTTTTCTCCTTCTTTCTTCTCCTCTGCTGCAGTCGGGAGCGTCCCCTCAGAGCTTTCGTCTGTCAGAAACACTGAGGAAGAGTCAGCTGTGGACTTCTGTTGTGTCAGTGACTCTGGTTGAGGGTCACGAGCTGCCGCTGGACACTCAGGGGGGTCAGCTCTTTGTCTGCTTCAGATTGGGAGAGCAGAGATACAAAAGCAAGGTACTGGAGGACTAATTCTTTTCATCTCCCGCAGACCCCCTCCCCTCTTCTCAAATTGTCCTTGTTATTCCTAAGCCCTCTCATCATTTCCCTCTCGTACCCCTTTCTTTGTCTCACACTACCTTTCCTCTCCTCCATCCCCTTTTGCCCCCAGTTCTGAAAACTTCACTACTTCAGCCTCTCTTCCATGACCCCTGTTTTCCTTCCCATTTATTTTCTTATGAAATGCCATTTCCTTTTCCTGTTCCCTCCAAATAATATTGTTTGCTCAAACTTTCTCCAATATTGACTGATTTATTTTGTTAGTACTCACAGCCATACATTACATATAATTATTAATTATTGGGGAATTCATGGTTATATTTGTATGTCCAACTCACTCTGGGTAATTGAGAGCCTCACCTACAGTAGACACATGAAAAAGAAAAAAAAAAGAGTACAGTAAAAAGGTAAAAGAAAAAAAAAATCATAAAAATTAAAACGGTACACAAGAAAGGAAAAAAATACTAACTATATTATTAATAATATGATTATAATGATTCTGATGATGATGATGATTGTGTTTACAGTTGATGCCATTACAGCTATGACAGACTTGATAGTAGAGGCATCCAGATGTGGACAGTGTTTCTCTGATGCTGAACACATTTACTTGCTTGTGTAAAATGCCTCACAAGACACTGTTAATGTATTTGTTTATGTTATGTGCAGAGTGAGATTGTTGTCATTCACTGGAATTTGGATTACGCAGTAGATTTGTACACTTATTTTGCATTATTGTTTTTGTTTTCTCTTCAGCTGATGCCAGAGTGTTTAGTGATTATGTCAACAGTCAATCTGTTTCAAAAGTGCAAATGTGAAGCCCCCGTGACCTTTTATAATCTTTCTGTGAACACTCATTGTGTAAACGCCACGTCCTGGGAAAAAAAAAGCAATAAGAGCCAAGGAGATATATAAAATGGGTTTTCAATGTGTAACATAGAAGGCCCAAGTGCTCACTGCTGCTCATCCAGGCAGCTGCATGACGTCTAGCAGTGATGCTCACTTTCTTTTGCTGCAGGCTCTGTGGCAACTGTCATTGATGATTATCCTGCTGTTCATTTATCTTGCAACATCATGCATTACACATCCAAGCTGCATGCTAATGAGCAGCATTGCTCCTTTTCTTTCTTTGTATTCATTTTCAAAGTAACAGTAATTATTTATTTTTACTTTGATGTGCAGTGGAAACAGCAAAACATTCACATAGTCTTTTGAAAAAGCTGGACATACTGCTACTAGCTTATTTTCTAAATATTAGTTGTGAAGGCTCATCTTGACAACTACAAAATTAAGAAAAGGAGATAAGTGTAGCTATGTGGAATGGCTGCTGTTATTATTCAATTTACATGTACATGAATGTGAAAGTAGTTTTTGATTTTTCGTGTTCTTTCTGATTCAGAATCACTGCAAAATGGCCAACCCTCAGTGGAGAGAGAGATTCACCTTTAATCAGTTCATGGACAGTCCGGAAATCCTGGAGGTGGAGCTCTGGTCTAAGGAAGGACGACGGAGCGAGGAATGTTTGGGAACGTGAGTCTCTTCAGCTCTTTGAGCCTGTGTGCTTGTTTTTACAGTATGTACGTAACAAACAGTGTATGGAGTCTGACAGATGTCTGTTGGACCAGTATGAAAACTAATGATGGGACTCACCATGCCTGAACCTTGCGACAACAAATGTGGATGTGTTTATTTATATAAACTGAAGTAAGATTTTGTAAATGAATGGCCTGTTGCCCACCTCCGTATAGGCTGATGTAGTTAGATAATTAAGTACACACAAGATATTGTGTGTACTTGGTTGTGTGCACACAGCCAAGTACACAGAATAAATGTGCATTTATGCCTGTGTAGGCGTATGTACTGAATGCTGTCTTTCTATGTTCCTGTGTGCATGACTGAAATTGTGCTGTGTGTTTTTGTGTACAGGTGTGAAGTGGACCTATCCAAGGTCCCTTTCAATGAAAGGCAGCTGTTCACACACACCCTGGAATATGGGAGAGGACGCTTAGTTTTCCTCCTCACACTGAACACATGCAGCGGCGTCTCCATCTCTGACCTGTGCGCTGCACCTCTCGACGAATCTCACGAACGACAGAACCAGCTGGACAACTACGTCAGTGTCTCTGTGCTGTGTGTCTTCTGTCTGTAACTGCTGCATCACTTTGCTCCCTACATTACCCAGTACAAGTGTCAGTACACCTGACACCCCTGTGTTTGATTGACGTCAGCCCCATGATACTCAGTCAAATCCAGATCCAACCTTTTTTCTCCATACACTGTATCAAAACAAGGCAACAACAGAACACCCATGTGTCTGTTACTTTGAAATGCAGCACAGCTTCATAAAGCAGTTAAATGCTCAGGTACTCAGAGCTCAGGAGAATCTGGAGTCAGTCCACATTTTCTGCGTCAAGTCAAGTAAAAGGCCATTACAGTTTCTTCAGAGAAATTCATGTGTGATTGTCTCAATCTCAGTGTCTATAGAGTGGATATGGGCAATTAGGGCTTCACATTTTTGGTCAGTATGATGAGAGCACTTTCTGTGTTCTGTGTTAAAGGGCCAAGAGATGGCAGTATCTGTCTAACCAAGTGCTGAGAGCCTGTAATTTTTCTGTTCTGTCAGTGTTGAGCTACAGAAATTATTTTGGACATTGTGTTTTGAACTTCATCGAGGCGGTTGTGTAGTGAGTTCAGAATATTAAAACCTGTAGGTTTTACAGTAAGTGTTAGAGCTGGGCGTCAAAGGAAGAGAGATGCCCCAAGACATTGTACACAATGAAAACAAGATTGAAAAATCCCCTCTGGTAAATTATAATGTAATGTTAAATTTGAAGTTGAAAAGAACATGACTGTGGCAGAGAGACCATACCAGAGCACCAGGCTCCCAGATGCCTTAAACAGTCTTATCAAAAGCTGCATTTATCGTACCATGTTTTTTATGTCGTCCATTAAATAAAAACCATAAATACTTTACATTGCATTGCTAATAACCAATTCCCAAATATACTATATATTTTAGCTGTTATATCCTTTTACACCTTTCTTGCAGCCACTGGTTTCAGTTCATACCAGACAAGTTTGACAATGAACTTGCTCTAACTTGAAACTGTCAAAAGTTAGACTTTAGTGTATCAGTGCAATTACAAGCTCTGCCTGTTCTGAGAACATGACGTGTTTGTGTATTTAGGTTCTTGTGAAAAACACTGAAAAGGAACCTTTCTATTGCAAAATGAACTACTTCACCTGAATCCCTTCATGCACTCAGCAAGTATCTGGTCTGAGTACTATCACGCAAAATACTGTAGCTTGAAAAAGCACTGCAATTTAGTGGCGGTCGCTTCAAACATAGATGCACAACTTTCCACAAATACGTATTTAAACAACCTTTCAACATTTATTGTAACATATTTCTATGTTCTATATGTGAAAAGCTAAACTTTGTTAGGAAGAATCTGCATCTGTCTCCATATATATAGACTCGGTGGCTCACCTGGTAGAGCGCGTACCACATAGGCTTAGTCCTAGCCACAGCGGCCATGGGTTCGAGCCCAACGTGTGGCCCTTTGCTGCATGTCGTCCCCCCTCTCTCTCCCTGAATTTTCTGTCTCACTGTACTGTCTGAATTAAGGCAAAAATATAACTTTAAAAACATTTGGACATAGAACATGTACATGCACTTGAATGAATAGAAAATCTGGCACATATTTCCCATGATAGTCTCTCGCTATGTGCATGTTGTTCCAGATCCAGATTTTTAAAAATAAATCTCCTCTGAATTTTTCTGATTTAAATGTTTCCAAAACCTCATGCTTCTTGTTTGCTCATTGTCCCCACAGAGTTTAAAAAGCTCCCTGAAAAACCTCCGTGATGTTGGTTTCCTTCAAGTCAAAGTCATCAAAGCTGCAGATCTGCTGGCTGCTGATTTAAACGGTACGTCACACATTTGGATTTAACTTCTTTCTTTATTCTGTTGTTACAGGAAAATGGATGGAGGGAGCCCATTGTTGAAGTTTTGTGTGTTGTGTCCTGTAGGTAAGAGTGACCCTTTCTGTGTGCTGGAACTGGGGAACGACAGACTTCAGACCCACACCATCTATAAGAGCCTCTACCCAGAGTGGAATAAAGTCTTCACATTGTCAGTTCGACTTTGTCTCTGCAACCACATTTTATCATTAATCCCACATGATGCATGCAGTCTGAACCACATGTGTGCTTCATGTTGCATCTGCTCTGTTACCTGACCTCCTTGTTTGTCTCCACAGCCCTGTCAAAGACATTCATGATGTTCTGGTGGTGACTATCTTTGATGAGGATGGAGACAAGGCGCCAGACTTCCTGGGAAAAGTTGCCATTCCCCTGCTCTCGGTAAACACTACCTCACTAAGAGTCCGTCATGCAGACAATAGACTAATGTATTTACACTCTGCGTCTAAATTAAAGTGAAGAGGGCGATAACACTCCAGTGGGTTGAAGACTTGCTAAAATGTAATCCGGCATGACTGATAGTCGGGCTCATGGCTGAGTTCAACACCTGATGCCCTTTCTGTTCCTGCAGATCCGCAGGGGACAACAGATCGCCTTCCCACTGAAGAAAGAGGATTTAGGTGGACTGTCGAAGGGGAGCATCACTCTGGAGCTGGAGGTTATTTTTAACCCTGTGAGTAAAAGTTAAGCCTGCAATGAGGACATGAGGCCTTGATGGATATGAAGTATGGGCCTGATTCTGTCTGTTTCTCATTGCTTCTTTACTTTTTTTTTATCAGGTCAGAGCAAGTCTAAGAACCTTCCAACCCAGAGAGAGAAGATTCATGGAGGATAATCCGAAATTTTCCAAAAAGGTTTGTCACAGTTCTCCTAATTTTAATGTTTAATACAGAGATGATGAAATTAGTTTGCATGCAGTCAAAATAAAAAAAAAACTTACATACATACATTTAATATTTGTTGTTTATTTAGTCTGCTTATCCAGAGCAGCATACAGTTAGGTGAATGGTAAATGTCTCTCAGCTTCATTAGAGCCTAGATTAGATCAGACTGACAGAAAATTAAATTATATATAATAAATAAATATATAATAATTTTGATATTTAATTAATTGTTGTCAAGGAAAAACATTCTCTGGTTTTTCGTAATCATATGTGATGGTAAACGGAAAATCTTTGGCCTTTTTGACTGTTGTTTGGACAAAACAAGAATTAACAGCAGATCTTATGATGCTGTGGTGGTGAAAAATAATTCTTCACATTTTTTTAACCTTTTCATAAACCAAACAAGTAATTGATGAAGAAGATGATAACAGCTAATTCCAGCCCTAAACTCCATAAGATTAAACTTGGAGGGAACCAACTGTAAGGAGGGTAGGGGTCAGAGGTCACTGCACTCAACAATATTCGTGTAATGCTTGAATAATTAATAAGTCATTTTTCTGAAGAGCTTAAAGACAGAGGGAGAGGTAGATGAAAAGTTGTCGAAGTGATATTTTTATCAGTTATCTCTAACATAAACCTTTTCTCCTTGATTTTGTCTTTAAAAAAAAAACACACCATCCCCAAAAGCAAAACTTCCCTTTGGCTGAATTAAGTGAATTGAGCTTTTAATTCTTTTAATTGACCCCAACTGTGACTGAGTTCTTGTCCCTTGTTCTACAACATTAGTTTGATATACAGTGTGCAAGACAGGGTGTGACACAGGGTGCCTGACTGTCTGTACTCTGCACAAAGACTCATTGTTGTGAGACAATAGATTGCTCAGTAAAGCCAAAATTGGCTTACACTCCGATGACTTGGGTTGTAACGTGCAGGTTTTCAGTTTGTTTAAATGTTGAAAGTCTAGGTTGACAAAATCAGGTCAGATTTTTTGCCCCCTGACCACATTGGCTCATGCCAAAACATACCAGCAACTCTCACTGTTTCACTAGCTGACCGGATGTTTCATGTTTGGCATGAACAGAACGTAATCATATTATTATTATTATTATTATTCATGTTGTAAACATGACTGCTGTAATATTTATGTGTTTTGCATGTTTATGATCTGTATCTTTCAGGCTCTGGCCAGGAACGTGCTGCGTGTTCAGACGCTGTACAGAGCTATCATGTCGACTCTGCAGTACATCAAAAGCTGCTTCCAGTGGGAGAGTGTTCAGAGGAGCCTCCTAGCCTTCCTGGTGAAGTGCTTTAACTGCTTATCAACACACTATCTGCATTTCCCTCTGTTTTCCCTTTAAGGCTGCGGAAGACAACCGCAGTCTGGCCAACCTCTACTTGAACTCTCCCGGCGAGAATCTTAATCAATGCAGTGTTGGGCTCAGCAGAATCGCAGGCTTGGCCACGGCTCTGTGCTGGAGTGGAGACGCTTTCAGTGTTGCATATGTCGCGGATGCAGAGTTAAACCTCAGCTGGAGAGAGTAGAGTCCCAGTGGAGTCGTGATAGAGTCTATTTTTGTTCTACTTCCCTGACAACTCATTAACCCTCTGTCCAATCTGCTCGATTTGATTTAGACCCCATTATGCAGGCAGAAGTCCAATTAAAAGGCTCTTCAGAGCTAAGACTGATTCTCCATCCTGCTATTGTTCAATACAAGTGTTAAGCAAGTGTAAAGGCAGAAACACAGGAGAGGCCATTCAGCCCTTGTTGTTTAAAGTGCAAAGTGAAGTGGGTGCTGATCTTTTTGACATTATTATCTCCCAAATCTGACTCCATCAATACAGCATGCAGCAAGTTGTGCATTAACGATGCAGGCAATCAAGGTCATCTGGAGTTCTTTTTGTTTTTAAAGCTGATGTCCTGTAGATGGCACTAAAGCTTTTCTCAGCATCTAAACACTTTCTTATGAGGCTGGTGAAGAGATACTGTACGCCAGCCAATAGTACAGTTTGTTCAATTTACTGTGAAAAATGGGAGCTGCACAACAGATCTGTTATCTGAACAGAAGCCACAGTTTGGGTTTTAGCTTTTATTCATGCATTTAGTTTTATAATTCAGGATTACTTGAGCCTCTAGAAAGTGTGTGATCCTGGCTGGGGTAAGAAGGTCAGTGTGCTTTAACTAGAAACTGTTTGCAATTTAAATAGTTAAAGCACAGTTAATGTACAGGCACTCACAATAGATTCTTACACCGTTAATTCTGAAGAATACCCAATCCCCTCCTTCTTATAGATAGTGTTAATTATTGGGGATGATATTGGTTTTTTTTCCTAACCGCTCAGACACACACACATGCTAAAGTAGGAATCATACAAGCATGAACAAGCACACAATGTACACACACATTCGCCCACTGCAGCTCAGTGTTTGAAAGACAGCACCATCTGTACTCGTGTTTTCACACTAATGCTCCCTGCCTTTTCAAGCCTCAGTGAGAAGAAATAAATGCCTGGTTTAATGCCGCCACATAAGATTAATGAATCAAAGCTACCCTCTGCATGACAGGATACACTGACGGACTACTTGCAACACCTGCCGATTGTCAAACACCTTCGTGCAAAGAGATTCAGTCAATATAATATACTTTAAATACACCAGTCAGCCAGTCAGGTACTTGTTATCTCAGTGAGAAGCCTCAGTCCTGGCAGTGTTAGTGCCTTATCCTGCCCTCTGAACTATCACATATTGTTGCCCTTCATCACTTTAGTTTGTAGAAGGTGGTCAGCCCTCTTATTTTGAAATATAACAGTAATACTGCCAGAAAATAAAAATGCAGCTTTTTTTCCTGATAGCACACCCCCGCTTTTCCACTCTCACTCCAACTAAACACAGAAACAAGAGGGGTCACCCAAAATACTAAGTGGCTTTGTTAGAAATAAGGAGAAGAAGAAGAAAACAACGCAGTTCTGAGAGTGAGAACAAAAGCATTACTCCTACATGGAAGTCGGCGTCATCCACCTCATTCTATCGCTTCATACAAGAAATGTATATGCCCCACTTGAGGTACATACAACGAATTACATATTCTACAGGATATTCGTTTATATGCAGCAACATTTTTGTCACTTGGTACTGAAAAGGAGGCTCTTGATGCATTTTCCAATTCCTTGCATCCAATTAATTTTTGCCAACCAGTCAGTGATTGCAGAAAAGCAGACACCTCCTGAAATATAAAGTCTCTATACATATCTATAAATATAAACTCCTGCAATACAAACTGCGCAACATAAGAACAATCTTCATCCAAAATTATTTTGCAGCTTGTCCACAGTGCATCCAGCAGTGTTTCCTCATCAAACCTATATTTCTAGCAGGTTACAGAGTCAACTTTACTGTATATAACCTACTGGGGGTTCAGTAGTAACAATGTAAAATCTTAAATTTTATGCTGTTTGACTTTTCTAATAATGTTTTGCTTACTTGTTCTGGTGTGTCATTAGTTTATGGCAGCTAATGCTAGCTAATTTTTGTATTCTAGACTAGGCTAGAGAGTGCTGTTCACTGACTTTAAGAATCTTCTCCTCTTGTGCTACTGTTACTCTACGTTGTAGCATTCATCAATTGTCCCATAATTGTCACTTGAGGTTGTTCCGCAAAGGTTACTTGTTCTGGCTTTACAACAGTGAGTGGTTTCAGTGATGGCAGTGATTTCTGTGCTCTTGGATTACCTCTGTGCGATGCAAACCCTTCCCCAAGCATTAGTGTGGAAATCCTACTGCATTCTTGAAATGTGCTACCCTCCAGTTCAGTAGCTCTCCCGACATTAGGTAGCCTTTCATATTTTTTGTTTCCTCTAATCTCGATTGTATTTCCAGATCCCTTTTCGCTGTCGAAGACTGTGTAATGCCTCTCAAGCTGAAATGGGCTGCAGTTATCACAATCTTTATGGGCTGAGTATACATTTCCACCAAAGCGTGACTTGGCTTTCCCCTTGTCCCGGCTCTCCCACTCATTACAAAGTCCTCACTAATAAAACATAACCCTTTCAGTGAGGAACTGGTTTCATCTCCTCTCCCAGGCCCTGTTTTGGCTTGTGATAACACAGACAAGAGCGTGCTTGGCTTTTTGCACATTAAAGCTGATGGTGGTAGTGGTGGTGGAGGCGAGGAAGAGGGGGATCATCTTTTATGCCAGTTGGTGCCTCAGAGGAGAGTGATGTCTTTACCAGATGTTCACTTCTATTTTTATTAGCATTTAAAAACCTGTAAACCGTTCCCCACGCCTTTTGGCTCACTGCCATTTTGGCCACTCTTACCGGATTATTTTATAGTTCCATTTAGCGATCCAGACATCACAATCCATTTCTCTTTATTCTCTCATCCATTTTACCTGAACCGCACACAGGTGGAATGTGCGCCACAAGGATGGATTTTAATGACATATTCACACACAGGCCCCCGCCCCCTCCCTGTGCGGTCAGCTTTAATGTACACAAGATGAGAGAGGCAGAGCAATTAGACCTATGTGGTTAATGTCAGTGTATATGCAGGGACTGGAGGGAGAGTCAGTCCTGCTGAGCAGAGTGGCCGCGCTGCACAGCATATGCAGGATAACTGTATGTAGGAAGCCAGGCTTTTATAGTGGCAGGGGTAGCCCTCATCAGCTTGATCAGTGCTTATGTAATCAATAGCAGATTGGATCAACCTTTAGCTAGCAGGGATTCAGGATCAATTGAAAATGTCTTTGAGTGTGACTTAATGAAGAGCAGTTTGTTTTGTCCCGCCATCACCCTGGTGCCTGATCTGACTGATCTCTGACTTGTGCGGCCCTCACCCTGCAGGTGTTCGTGGTGACAGTGTGGTACTGGGAGTTTTACATGCTGCCCCTCTTCCTGGTTTTGCTCATCTTGAGGAACTACCTCTGGATCCGCTCCGGTCGGGTCAGTCAAGACCTGGTGAGTCCAGAGCAGAGCTCATCCATCTTCTTCTCCTTCAGCCCAGGGACACTGCAGGCTCCTGTTCACTTCTTTATAGAAAAACAACTATCTCAACCACGTTTTGCTCGCGTAATTAAAAGCTGTTTGTTTATATAAGTGCTGTCCATTTACCATTTCCATAGCAACCAGCTGCACCTTTCTACATAGCAAATAATAATGAAATAATACATAAGCATAGAAAACTCAGTGAAAGGACTAATGCAACATATCATTATAGCCTAAGCTAATTGGCTGTGTTTTCTGCAGTCTAGTTGCTGTCCTGCATCCTGCCTGCTCTTCACTGTAATTGGTCTGTTGCCTGGTTCTTGTTGTGACTGGTCAAATAAAAAAAGATTTTTAGCGCTCTGCTCTGAAAAGGTCACAATTAACAGTGTTTTTTTTTTTCTTACTGTTACCAGTTTTATCACTGGAAAAAAAGGTTGTATCCTGTCTTTATCCAGTGTAGAATAGCAGCTGTATTTACTGTATACAGTAGTGGTAGTTCAGCACACACTATAGGTTATAGCAAATTATATACACAGAAAACTGTTCAGGCAACAACATACTTTATTATGATGTGAAATCAATGAAATATGCGCCGCTTTATAATTAGGTAGGGCGCAACTAATTATTATCAATTAATTTCTTGACAATTAATCAGTTGTTTAGATTGTAAAATGCCACAAAATTGTGAAAAATAGTCACTCACTGGTTCTCAGAGCCCAGGATTATGTTCAACACTCTAAAACACAGAGAGATTACATTTGGCAGTTAATTTTGTCAATAAACTAAACTATTAATCAGCTAACTGTTTTAGGTCTACAACCATGTTAATTAAGACACACAAAAATATTGCAACAATCTTTTTAAAATAAGCTCTGGGTGTTATTATTTCATAATATTTTTCATAATTGACACTGGGATAAAAGTTTGATAGAATTCTTTTTTGAATTTTTTTTATTAGAATTAATTTAAAGCTCCAAGAAATGTGATTAATTTTATTTCTAAAATATCCATTAGCGGATATGCCACAATTATTTATATTATATTATATTATATTATATATTTACTCAAGCTGCATCCGGACTGTGTGGGTAAAGTTAATGATCAGATAGGATTCACTGGTAACATGAGGGGATAACCTCACAAGTGTCAGATTTCAATTCAAATGTCACTCAGTCCTGATTGGTTCAGAGAAAAGAAAAGAGTCCCACTCACTTCAAACCAGACAAAACAAAAATGATAGAAAATCTGTCATGTGAAATAACCAAGAACATTAATTATACTAAGAAGTTCATTGAGAAAATAGATCATTTCATACCTTTGATTAATTTTGACACATCACAAATAAGTAAATAAATAAAAATATATATATATTTTTTTTTTTTTGTCATTTTGGGGCTGCAGAAACAGGCTGGTATTTTAAGTTAATGTAACAATCAGTGGTTATTTTCCACATTCAGAAAATATAGACCAACATAAGTAATAAATTAACTTAACTGTATCAGGCGGCTGACTGCAGGGTCACCATTGAGCCCCTGGAGTTGACACAGAGTCCCAGTGTCACAATGAGACAAAGTTTATCATGTAAAGGATCTTGGAATCATTCACCTCTCCATTACAATTCTTTTGTTTTCAGGACAATATGGATCTGGCAGATGAGGATGAGGACGATGAGAAGGTACGTACATGTGCTGGCTGTTTATTTTACTTTTTTTTGTTGACTCTGTATTTCTGAATGCTGATGAATAGAAGAGAATTTAGCTTTATTTATTTTGTTTCATGTTGACAAAGGTATCTGCCGATGATCTATGGTTCCATGTTGTTAAGCTCTTTATTCAGTACCAAATCTTCTGATGCATTTTGATTCCTGCCAACAGCTAGTTGTATGTCTTTGTAAACTTGTGGTTAGCAAAAGACATTTGGGCTTAATGAAGACGTTTCCACATGTCACAACACATTCATATGCAAATAGAGGGATGCGGGAAAAGGTTCTGCTGCATTTGGGAAAGTCCCTGCGCTTAACACGCCATATAATACCATCAATATGGGACTAATGACAGCTCTTACAAATGCTTTTCCAAAGCTCATTTTGAAAGTTTGTGTTGAAAGTGTTACAATGCTTTTAGGCAATGAAATATTCCTCTAGAATGACAGCAGTTTATTGTAGACGTTTTGAATGGCCTGCGTCAGCCTCATGTAAAGTGGTTCTCATACTGGTTCCAGTGGGAACATGACCCTGAAATGGCTCAAGTGGTTTAGTGTTGTGATGGATATTTGACTGAGGTGAAGCTAAATTGTCTTCCATATGGTTTTTTAGACTGATAGTCACCGTGCATATGAACCATCCCAGGTTTGATCCCCTCTGCAGCTCTTTTCCCAGGCTCATCCCCAAAGTCTTGATGGCAGTGAGCCAGCAATCACTCAGTGTTTCCAAGCAGAAGCGGACATATATCACAGAGATCACATGGTGACAAAGACCATGGCTTTGGCCAGTAAACACTCCTTCAATAACCACCACTGCCAGCCCGCCATCCCCACAGAGCCCACCTCCTTTCTTTAGTCCTGTAACCCTCCTCTGCGTTTGATGTGGACATGTGGCCGTGTCTCTGTCTGAAGTCTGGCTCTCACGGCAGAGATCTCCAGAGAATCTGGTCTCCTCTGTTTACTTTAAAGCTGTCCTTCCCTCCTGGGATCTTGTCTAGCCTGAGAATGGTACCTCTTCTCTTTCATAATGTGAAGTCCAGTCCCATTCTGAAGAGCCTTTCACTTCAAAAAGACATGTTCAAACTTGCTTTCAAAGTATCTGCCTTTACATTCACATTTTGCACACTCTCATCTAGAGCAGCGCTGAATGAGTCTGTTGCAGTGTTGTGGTTTCTTTCTCAGAGACTCTTGGATGGGCATTATTATGAAGTGTTACAGGGATCAAACCTGTGGCCTTGAATGTCTCAACAATCGGTCTGACGAGACAAAGCTGGACAAGCTCAGTTAGTTTATATTTGAGATGACAAGTTATCAACACATTTTTTGCTCTTTTTATGCTGCAAACTACATTTACATAAGAATAATAAAACCTTTTCATTTAAGAGAACAAATAATTAAATGTTACATTTACAATTTAAACTTTATTTAACCAGGAATGACCTGGTTACAGGAATTATCTACCTACATTATCCCAATGACAAGGGCAGTGTAAAGTAGTTAACACAAAGTCACATCAGAGTATTCACATGTAGCACAGTTAAAGCATTGTATCACAGTTTTACTTCCATTTTCTTTATCATACCATCTTATGTGTATATTACAATCAATAAAATATGGTTTGTACAAAATGTTTGAGTGTCTGTGTGAAAGTAGATCATGTAAAAATTAAAAGTATCTAACACCACTTTCAGTTTTAGTGCTCTGGAGAGTTAAGAGTTAAGCTGCACGTCAGTTTCTGTCTAAATGAATTATAGCAACAGTGATTTTCAATCAACTCCAAACTTTCATTAGAGTCATGATGACAGTTCAATTTGAACTTTACTGAAATATTAATACAGGACAGTTTATACTATTACCATTCATTACTTTTTAAATCACATCTGTTTGTATGTTCGTTTTTACTGTCTGTGCTAAAAATGTTGTACTACTGCCCGTGAATAACTTTCCCTACCAGCAGAACAGAAAACAGGAACAGTAAAAAAAAAAAAAAAACCTTAAAAGTCATAGACAGTGTGTGAACTTCTTCTAAGCACTTGCTGTTTGTGTTGTTTGCTGCTGTAGGAGTCGGAGAGGAGAGGGCTCATGGAGAAAATCCACATGGTGCAAGAAACTGTCATCACGCTTCAAAACCTGCTGGATGAGATCGCTTCTTTTGGGGAGAGGATTAAAAAGTAAGAATTAAAGATCCATCAGAAATGTTTGCTCTGTACTATTGAATATTTATTTTTATTTCCGCTGGAGGGATCGTAAATGTTTATGATCACAGTATGAAATGGATTGTATGAATACATACTGAATATGTTTTACCATATTATTTACTTGCCCTTTAATTATCCATTATAAAAGAAAAAAGTCTGCATTATTGAGGCCTCAGTTACATTTCATTATTTCCCCTACAACTACTGTAATTTATGTGCAATCAGTAAATTCTGATTCCTGACACTTACAGAGCTAATGTTTGTGATCTTAATTTGTCAGCACGTTCAACTGGTCTGTGCCGTTCCTGTCCAGCCTGGCTCTGCTGATCTTTGTCATCGCAGCAATCCTCACATACTACATCCCTGTACGCTACATAGTTTTATTATGGGGTGAGTGTCAAGCACTGTTATGTTTTCTGTGTGGCCCACCCCCACCCCCACCCCCCCAGTCCACTAACTGTAATTTGCTGTCTCCCAGCTCGCCCATTATTTTTTGGTTTCCTACTCTGTTGTTCTATGACACGTTGGATTTATATTATATGTATTATATTTTCGGGCTGCTGACACTTCTTCCCCTTTATCTCTTTACCATTAGCTGCTTATGATGATGAAGTGAAGCATATTCTATTGTTAAAATGTCTCACTGAAAACTGGAGTGTATAATATTCATCCAGCCTAAAAAATTAAAGTAAAACAAGAAGACGCAAGAAGCACATGCTGTACTACTCATAGTAATATTTCTTGGACAGCAGGAGCCTCCTCTGCAGGTTTCTGTTTGTGTGGAAACAAAGAGTGCAGTTACAAAAGACTACTGTTAATGATATGTTGGTGTGAATTTCTGTTTTAGGTATCAATAAATTCACCAAGAAATTACGGAACCCGTACAGCATCGACAACAATGAGGTTCTTGATTTCCTGGTGAGGGTGCCTTCAGATGTGCAGAAGGTAAGCCCCGCTGGATCAGCCGGCCAGGAAGCCCAAAATCCCAGAGCCCGCTAGCTTTGCATTTTACTACAACAACTCCCAGGCATTCTTCGCTGTTTTCTGTATAATTAGCTTCATCTGTATAATTACGTAGCCCTGTATAATTTCTGTTGTGTTTTGGTCATGATACGGTGGAGGTCTGCTGCTGTTCCCAGGCTGAGACGGGAGACGCAGCTCCTGGTGTCTCCTGTTTGAATTGAGCCTGAGCAAACTGTCAGCCTGTATCACTGCATCTCCTCCAATTCACATCAGCCAAAAATAACTAAAATAACATACCAAATTTAGCTGGTAATTTACATCACTTTGATGTTAAAATTTGCCACAAGATTCAGCGTCAAGGTTGCAGGACCATTGATGGTTCAAAACGGCTGCCTTATCCAAAAACCACAGACTTAGTATGAACTATTCAAAAGAAATCTCTCCTCTTCCATCTGTGTGACCTCTATTCATCCTTTATTCCCACTCTCCTCTCTGTCCCCTCTCTTTTTACACACCGTCCTCTCTTCTCCTCTCCCTCTCTCTCTTTCTGTCCCTCTCACTCTAAGCTGTTTGACCCCTTTTTGTCTCCTCTCTTTCCTTCTTTGATGCCCTTGGGTCTCTGTTTGACTCTCTCCACTGACCGCTGTGGTTTTGTCCATAACTGAGTGTTGTCATTGTGCTCAGTGCACATCATCATCCTACACTGCCTGAAAAAAGATATTTTGGTTTAGCTGTAGTAATTGAATAAAAGCAGCATAAGACAAATGAAAAGAAATGTGGCTCATTGTGGTGCTGAGTCTGCTGCTTATCTCCTGCAGGTTCAGTACAGTGAGATGAGAGGCAGCAGGAAGAAGAAAATCTCGTAAACAGGACCTGATGCTGCCCTTGTGGGCTTCCTACCTAAGAACTGTTTCCCGTGGATCCGATGGTGGTCTGCACAGTCTCACTTTCTGTTGGTTTCAGGGTGTGTGGTAGGTCTTAATCTGCTGTGGTGAGACATAGCTCTGCAACGCTCATATAGACCTGCACCTAAAGACCTTTCAACCAAAGACATCCACACTGAGGACCCTGCAGAGATTACTTACATTTTAAAAATGTGACTGATCTGTGCATTTTTCTGGAGCAAGTTGTAATGTTATGTCCAAAGATTGTAGGTGTTTTATTGTATGTACAGTTTATTTTAGATACTCAATCAGAGGCTGCTTTATTTTATATTATATTCCTGGTCCCAGGTTGTGTTCTCCTGAAACCAACTGAAATATCAGTTTGTGTTATACGGAATATATATGTTTGGTATGTGTGTATTTTTACATAATTTACATTGACAGATATGATGACTTTAATTCTAAAATAGATCATTCACCTTTTGAAAAAAATTGTTGCTGGGATCAAGTAAATTTCATTATGGGCTACTTAAAAAGTAGAAGTCTTCATAAGGCAGAAAATATTTTTAGAGAATAGTTATATTTTTAAGTGCATGATCTTTGTGGTTTAAATATTAATTGAGGTTGCAATCACTTTTCCTACCTTTCATACTGTATGCCCATACAGCAACATATGAAATGTTATATTCCTCTATTTCTTCCATTGACGTTTGAAATTGGATAAAGAGCTATGTGACTACTTTTCCTTCAACGTCACCAGATGGATTTGTATTTACACACAAAGGTGAGTGCCTGCATTTAGTTTTAGATTATCCTACACAGAGGATGCTCTGTGCTCTGTACACACTTTATTTATTGAAGACAATCACTGATGAAGACTTTGTGTCTCTTTTGTGTAACAGCAATAAATGCCACAATCACACAGTGTAGCATCTACTACTGCCTCTCTGTCTCTGTCTGAATTCCCCTGCACGCCATATTCATACTCTCCATGCACCCGTGCTGCAGGATTGTGGGCGTCTTTACAGCACAGTTTCCGAGCCCCCCTCTCTTCATTAGGCTTTCATGAAGCGACGCAAGGCTGTTGGAGACCTCACCGGCACCCGGGCTCCCCACTGTGTTGATGGCCCTTGGGCGTCGCCACAAGCAGGAGGACCTCTGCGACCTCCTCTCAGCTGCTGTGACGAGATGCCCGCAGCCAGCGTCCTATCAAACACAGCAGCAAGACAAACCTCCGGTACTGGGCTGCTCACCACTCAGCGGCAGGAGGAGGAGGAGGGTTTTAAAAGCACCCACAAGCAACAACAGCCGCACCAATGTAGGGATCGGAGAATTGGAATAGTTAAGATGCTGGCGTTCAGAGTAATACCCTGGGATTTATGGCTTTTAAGTCAGAGCGCGTGGGCTCTCAGTCAGCAGGCTCTTAAATGAGAAATGAGGAAAATTAGAGGAAAATTTGTCTCATTAAATACAATAAGAATCAGCTAGTTTTTGTATCAAAGCACAGATGTCCTACATATGAAAGTATTTGATAATTGACCTCATTAGATAGTTAAGAGTGTAACTGATGTCTATTAACACTAGATTGTTTGATAAGTCCATGAAACTATGGAAATAAGCTTAATATCACTTAACTGCTTAATGCAATGTACACATAATATCCCACACAATGCTACACACACACATGAAATAATTTGATCATTTGCCCAATTGTCTTGAGGACAGAGTGTGGAGAATGTGGCAGACGATGACCTGAGTATCTCTTCATCTAGTTATAATGTTGACTTAGGTATTCAATATTAATAACCCGCTGTCAAGGACACTGGAAGGACATCTCAATTTGACACTTATAGGCTCGGCATGAATATGTATGGGCAGCAAGACGCTTCAAAATTACCAAGTAAAATCACGGTTCACACGTGGGGACTAATGTGATGTGGCACATGCATTCTGATGAGCCACAAATACGGCAGCTGATAGGTCTCAAAAGACTTGTTACAACTCAATATCGGACCCGAGAACATTCAGCTGTGTGTGTGTGTGTGTGCGTGCGTGTGTGTGCAGAGAGGAGAGCTGCATATAAATTTTTGCAGAAGGTGTCAATGACCATTATTATCTATTAAGTCTGTATTAACTCATCAATAACTGCATTCAGCATGAACCATTTGGTCTAATGAGCAACATAGTGTTTAGCTGTTTCCCGACATAAGAGATCACCAGCGAGCAAACTGCAGAGCAGCAGGAAGCTGTGTCCACACTGACAGCCCAGGTGGTTGGTTTATGGCTCACAGTGTATTTCTATGACCATTCACCCTCAGACTCTGGCTGCTAGTTTGAAACCATGTGGCCACTGATATCCTGTGTATGATTATACATTCACTTTAAGGGAAAAGGGGATACAACATGACATTAAAGCAGAAACATGGAAGTGGATTCCAGTCAAACACTGTTCAGGTCACGTTGAGCTGAGGTCAGTTTCCAAAGATCAGCTCTCAATGTAAGAGATGTATGATGATCCTTAAATTGTGGCGATAAGAGATGTATGATGATCCTAAAATTGCTCTGAAAAGAGAATCATCATTACCATCATTGCTGTTGACCTCTGGCTAAGAACTGCTAATATGTTTTAATAAAGGACGGCTTTTCACACTGGATGGCTGGAGTGAGCAGTTTGACCTCTGAATGCACTTCTTGAATTAACTTTTAGGTTTCAATTAGGAAAATAAGCAAAGCGAAGCATAAGGTTAATGAATTTAATATACAGTGATTATCTCTAAAATATTTTACTTTCAAGGAAAATAAAGCACCAGTTTTAAGAGACAGTTCAACAATTTGGTTGAATGTTGATTTGTTAAATATGAAGCTAAAGGCTTAGCCCAGAGGAAGTGGCTAGCCTGCTGGCTCTAACTAAAGTTAAAGTAGAGGAAAGGCTGTTTTCATACTGTTGCCAGGCAATGAGCAGAGACCCCAGAAAGTAAACTGTCTAGCCAAGAAAAAGACCAGTACATAATCCTTGTAAAACCATAACGTGTGATTCTTACGGTTAAGATTTAATGAGAATTAAACAAATTAGATCTACCGTTAATTGGTGAGCTTTACAGGTGCTGGCAGACAGACTGAGCCAAACTAGCTGTTTCCCCTTGTTTCCAGTCTTTAGGGGACACCAGGATGGTCGTAACACGGGTCAGTTTTAGCTCTTCCAATCTCTCCAATCAGGACAAGTTACGAATCACCTGATTCACTATACACTCAATTTAGTCCTTATCCACGTGTGCGGAAGTAGCTGATTCGTTGTTTGGCAACAGCCAATTTCAAAGAAGGAGATGAAGTAGCACCCTGTGATTGAAAGCCAATTATAGAGCTAAAATTAATTTTGAGGTAAGAAAGTACACTTTTTTAAGTAATTTATTTTTGTAATAGCACTGCCTGCTTTGTAGTTAAACTCTTCAAACTTAAATGATGTTTATTGTGTGTCTATGCAGATGTGTTTCATGCTAGTTGTCACTGCTAATGTTTTAGCTGTTAGCTGTAAGGTAAGCTACGTCATGGCTACAAGAGTCCGGGTTACATTATTACATACATAGGCACACACATGTTAAAAAGGTTATTTTTTTAAATAAAAAGATTTCGTTACCAAGTTTCTTGCCATAATCTTTATATCATGATGTTACATTTCACCCCAGGGTATGTAACAACTAACCGGTCTACAGAGATAACACGTACACCGTTTAATATCAGACATGTGTAACTGGTTTGTATTACATTTTGAACACACTGGCTTAAAAGATACTGGCTCCAAGATAAAGACAGAAATATCAAAAATGTTACAATCATCCCCGCTCTCCATTACTCTAAGCCAGGCTGATGTCTCATTTTTAGTGAACAGACATGAGAGGGATCCTCTCCTCTAACTCTTGGCAAGAAGGTGAATGAGCACATTTCCAAAAATAGCTGACTCTTCCTTTAAAAAATCAATCTGTAAAGTTCTCATTTTGTCAGCTTATTATTTATTTTTTTTTTTTTTACAGTCCTACAGCAACAGGAAGTGTTTCAACTCATCTGTGATCAACAATTTTGTCACTGAAAGCCTTGATTTTTAAAACATTTCATTTCTGTCTCTTCTTCAGTCAACAATCATTAGCTGTACGTTGTCTCAGTAATGAGCTTGATTCTGACCTTGTGGACATTCCACAGACCACCCCAATGCTCCCCACAGTGTTGACAATCCTTCAGGGAGTCTGGGTCCAGGTAAATCACAGACACAGTGCGTACTGACTGTGCTGCTGCCCAGAGGCTGTGGGCTGACCGTGCTGTCCCGGAGCAGGCCAACATCAAAGCCGTTGATCCAGAGGAGCCTGAGGCTACGAGCAGCCAAGAGCTCTGATCAACAGAGGAGATGCAAAATGATCCGGTGAGAGACCAATGTATAGATATTATGTCGGCCTTTTGGCTGGTTTATTTCTGACACCTGGATATTACATATTAATAGTATAAAAAAGTCCTAAAATTGAGTTAGAATCACAAACTTTCGGATGTAAATGTATTAAAAGTTCACAGTCACTGAAAACAGAGTGCATAGTCAACCTCCTGCCCCCACAGCCCTGTCAGATGAACCCAGGGTTTCCCTACATCAACTCCACCGGTCATGGTCCAAGTGTTTTCATCTGTGTATATCAATATAGTAAACCTGACAATACTCAACTATTAATTATATAAAACTTCATGTTTTTCATGCAGTTGAACTGTCAGTTTTTAGGTCGGTTTAGTTAAGTTTGCATTTGCATTTGTGTGTTCATGGTTATGAAGGAACGTGTTGCCAAGTGCAACAGTCTTTTAATGGTTTCTTGAAACAGTGGAACTCTTTGGCACAGAGGAGTAAGTTATGTCAGGCTTTAGAAACACACATAAGGCGTAATTGTTAGTGGAACCAGGTCATTGTTGGTTTGGGTCTTTTCATGGCATTGTTTGACAATAAGGAAAATATAGATTTTTACCAGAATCCCTAAATTAAAATGAGATTAGATTGTCAACGTTTTCTTGTCTCCATTGGAGCCTTGTGTGAATTTGTGCTTTTTCCAGTGTATGTGTGAAATGATTTACATAAGTAACATAAATTCTATAAGCAAAACTAGAAAACAAACATGTATCATTTGCTTGAATTTATTGCAATTGTGAGTCAAATTACAGATCAAAGGTTTCACACGCTTAATAGATCCGATACCATCCTGTCCAGTTGTGAAAGAATATACCAGAAACTTGCCCTTGTTATTGAGCTAATTTGTTTTGCCAAATGATAATTTTGATCAGAAGCATGGTTGTTAGCAGCCATAGAGCATGTTGATCCTCATGATGTCCCAGTGGGACATGCCCTGCCTCTGGCCGATCTGGACGTTGGGGTTGGGGATGGGGGTGATGGAGTCCCTCCCGTACTGGATGGAGAAGGCTGTTCTTCCATAGTGCATGATGGAGGAGTAGTCGTAGGGAGTGTTCAGGTTGTTGGTGGGCTGCTTGTGGAAGTTGTAGGCCATTCGTGGATCGATGTTCTCCCAGTTGATCCTGACGTATTGGTCGCGGTCACTCCTGGTCTGCTCGTGCTGGAAGCCCAGAGCGTGGTTGATCTCGTGCTGGATGATGCCGTGGTAGAGGCAGCCCTGCCTGTTGAGAGAGAGCACCTGTCTGCCTCCCTCTCTGCCAAGAGCCGAGAAACATCCGGCTCTGTTCTCGACGCTGATGTAGTCGTACTCGTTCTGACGGGGGACGAAGCGGATGCAGGTCCTGCTTTGGTAGGACTTCATGGCCACGTCGATCTTCTGCTTCTCCCAGCTGGTGAACTCTCTGCTCATGGTGAAGGGGATCATCACCAAGCCGTTGGAGGCTTTCCTCCACAGGCAACTCTGGGACCAGCACGTCATGGCGTTTCTGGTTCTGGGAGCCAGCAGGTCTCCTTCCAGCAGGATTTCATTGGTGGCGTTGTTAGAGGTCAGAATCCTGGTGGTGATGTCCATGGTGTCTGGGACTTCTTCTGCGCTTCCTTCCTCCTGGAGAGGATGAGCCTGAGAGAGGCCGAGCAGGAGCAGCAGCAGCAGGCTGGCAGAGGGAGTCATCTTCAGGGTCAGTCCAGAGGCTGTGGAGCTTGTGTGGAGAGACTGTTTGAGGCTTGATGTTTGACTCAGTGCAGTCCAGGGTTTTTATACTCTCCTCTGCAGGTGTGTCTGCAGGAGGATTATGGGCTGGGGTCCACACTGCTAGGCCTAAATAAACCTGTGAAGGGAGGACTCCACAGACAAACCCACTGTTTCAACATCTAATCCCCTAAAGTTTTTCTTTGTCCATTTTGTCCTCTTTGTGTGTCAAATTACTCCCCTCTCTTTCTCTCTCTTCTCTTTACAAATGGCTTGTTCACAACCTTTACCAAAGCATATAAGTTCAAATTAAATCTGTTAAATTTGTGTGACCCAAATACTATGATGACCTGCGTAATTGAAATCCCCTGTGTGCCTTTTATGACAAGCTGTTAAAGTTGGTAGCAAAAGCCGTGTGTCCCTCTGTGAGGATGATAGACGGCCTATTGAAACTCTTGCATATGTAGAAGATGGTAATAGGTTCCTGTGGGACGTGTTGCTGTGGCCGTGCCTGAGATGTCTCTCTCTTCAGAAAAAATGAATACTAAATTGTATGAAACAGTCCAGGCCATTGTATAAAACCATCATGGCTGCCCCTCCATCAGGGACAGTGTGTACGGCAGTAACCTTTACTTGCTGATGCATGCATGCTAATTTACTGTGTATTCTAGGTGTATTTATTTTTCTATTTGTTTGGTGCATCAGGGTTTAAACTTACATTTTCTTAATTCAGTTTTCTTATTTCAAAAATGATGATGACAGATCTTAAGCCCCATGGAAACATCTTCATTCTGTGGTAGATTTTAAAACTTTATAATGTAAATATATATATTTTATTGGTGTTTAACAATGTACCCTGGATCGTCTCTTGTCTCATGAAAATATGAAACTCTCATTTGTTCAATTTAATTATCACATATAAACCTACTACACCTCCCTTGAATCCTGGCCTCATATAAAGTGTAAAGATGAATTGTGAAAAGAATGTGTTTTCTCTCAAACGCCCCCCACCGTCCAACACCCTCTCCCCTCAATCTCATCAGCCACTGTGATTAAGGTTTGGCATTGGGGATTGTGCTGTCTTTTTGGAGAGATATTTCAGCTGCATTTCTGACACTCTGAAAGGAGAGGGAGATAAAGGAGGCGTCGGGGAAAAAACTCCTTCCCGTTGTGTGAGTCCTAGAGAGGGCCTTGAACCCTGCCATTCACGCCTTTCTCTCCATCAGCTGAGTCTAATTGCCAGAGAGGACAGGAGACCCCAGGCCCGATCGTTCCTTATCCTCTTTAGCGCTTTCAGGCGAGTGAAAGGCGAGCTTCTGCTTTTGATCTTTTCTCTGATTCGCTTTTTCTTCTCTGTCATCCCTACCATCCTCTCCTCAGGAGTGACACCAGCTCCTTTCACTGCCTGCCCCCGTCTCCATCTGCCCAAAATAATGACCAAGGCCTAGGCATTATTAAACAGAGGTGGAGAAGGGAGGTCAGCACTGGGAGAGGGAGAGGGAGGTCTGGATGGGGACTCCAAACTCGTCTAAGGAGGGGTGCCCCTATTCCAAATCTACTCCGTAGCCTCTCTGTGTCCCCCTAGATTCATCCCTTACAGTTTTCATGGCCTTAGCCTGGAGAAAGCCCATTCTTTAACAGACCACAGACGTGAAGGCTTGTCCTTTCCCAGAGGCGCTGCTACAATAAGACCCCAGGCTGTTTGAGACAATGGGGCCTGTGTGATCCCTCAGCCCGACTCAGGATGAGACGATGCCTTGCTTGCCAGTCCCATGGGAGGGTAGACCCAGTGGTCATTGTTGACAGCTAATGGACAGCATCTTTCCACTGGCAGGCCCCCCAGCAGACTGTGTCATTTTAGGTTGCTTAATAACAACACTCAGTCTGGACGGAGGAATTCTATCAAGAACAGCAGTTTGTTTGCAGATGAAAATCATTCCCCTCACAAATCTGAAAAGCTAACACTGGGGGGTGATTGGATGAATGCGGCCGGCGAGCAAAGACGGCATTCAGCGGGGGAAATTCAATATAACTTATCAAAAGAGAAACCGGTCATATGTGTGAAAAGACCAGAATTAGAATCACTTAATTCAGCAGGAACAATAAAATTACAGGCGTTTGTTTTTCTTAAAGCAGAGCAGAGATGTACTGACAGCTAATTATAGAGCTGTACATGCTGACACACAGGGTGCAGGACAATGCAAGACGTCAGTAGGAAAAGATTGTACATATCACTGTGCAAATATACTTTTAGCACATATAGCAATGGTACATGCAGACGCTGTGTTTGGAATGAGTCAGATTTAGAGATGATGTAACAGCCGTCATCTGTCTGATGGATGCTCTGTTTTCCCATAAGGATGAATTACATGCAGTCCCATATATCTACATATATATACACTTGTGTATATTTCATACTGTTTGCTATTCATATGCGTGAGCACCTTCACAAACAAAACAAAAGAAAACAAGCGCAAGTGCATTTTTAATGTTATTAAAGCTACTGTGATGGATACAAACATTGGTGTGGCCTGTGTTTGCTTTTCAGACTGTTCTCCACTAACACTGAAGCCTGTGAGCTGAAAAGGACACAAAGCATCTCTAAAGGGTAAATATGTGACATCACTCCCATTATATGTGGCCAAAATCCCAATAAAACACAAACTCATATTAGCCATTTAGCCATACTAAAGTCAAAGTTTTGCAATCTACGTCAGCATATATCGTATATAATATCATTTCTATGCTTTTTGTATTCGGGAATAAGCTGTAGTGTTGTAAGAATACCTAAAACTCTCCTTGCTTACTCAGTAGAATCAGGCCACATGAACATTTTCATCTTCTGCCTGAAACTAAAACGCTTCTCTCATCTACTCTGAGCAGAAAATGTGGCATGTAAATAATTCTTCATCTGTTCCTATATGCAATTCACTCTTCACACAGGTGGTCTGAAGGAAAACTATATTTTCAAAACAACATGTTAAAAGTAATTGTCCTCCCAAAACAGCTCCGCTTTGACTCCAGCTTTATATTCCTTATATTTCATGCAGATGAAAGCACAATGAGAACTCTCTGAAAAACCGAAATAGACTTTTCTGCAGCAGCAGAAGAAGAATTCATTCTTTTATGCATAAATCACAATATAAAAATACTGATGATGATACCAATATGTCAAGTATTGGACTTGTTGCTTGAATATTATTAGCAAAATGTAAAATATCCAAATTCTCCACAGGTATCCTTGAAAGTTCGTGAATTTGAGAAAAAAAATTGAGGCCTTGAAAGTTTTTGAAAACAGGCGTAAAGAGGGACATGGGTTATTGAAAGTGCTTGAATTTATATATTCTGTGCAAAAAGAGATTGAAGTTCTTCTGATGTTTTTCTTTACTCATCATTAGTAAATAGGCTGTGTGTCACTGTCTGCATGTGTGCAAGAGGCCACAATCTGCCATCACTGTATCAAAGCACAGCGAAGAAGTGTTCACACATTCAAGCTTTCTCTCTTTTTAATTGTTGTCTGTGAGCTTCTGTAAATCCTTCTATAGCTCTCATTATAAAAAATTCTTTGTGTTGTAGCAGTGATTAACCTTGATCTGTGTCTCAAACTGTGCTGTGCTGGGTCCTTCAATTTGAGGAGTCCTTGAAAAGTCCATGAATTTGATGTATAAGACAGAAATTTAAAAGTACTTGATTCAGAAAAATTCCCCCTGTGAGTGTTATATTATTTTATGTGATATTACTGGATTATTACTGATGTATTCATGTATCAATATCATATTACTGTTGTAGTTGGCTGAGCTGGAGCTGATTTTAAGTACTTGTAATCTGTTGGTTTTACTTTTAACATTACATCACATGTTAAGCTCATAGGATTTCTATGGAAAATCATAATTTCTAAAGCCACTAGTATCTATAGTTGTCAAATCAAGGTAATGGAGCAGAAGTGTACAGTGCACGAAATGGAAACTTTCAAGTACAAGAACAAAAGCTTCAGTTAAGTAAATTGAGGTCATTTCCACTTTTCTGAACGGCTTTTCTGTGAATATTGATTATATTTCAAGGATGTCAAATTCATTTTGCATTTTTAGAATCAGTGACGAGTCAGAAATGCACATTTTGTTGCATGCAAAATTCATGTAACTGTGAAGGTTCAATAGAAAAGTGTTTTTTAAATGTATTTCTGTGGAATATGTTCCTGGCATATCTATGTGACTGCTCAACTAACAATTAAAAAACTGATGAATGGGTGAGTATGAGTGTGATGAGTTCAGAGCTTAACACAGCAAACTAAACTCCTGAGTAACTCAGTAAAGTGTTTAGTTCCTGTGCTGTCTGTTGGAGAAGGAAAACTTAGTTGTATTTTTCTTTCTGTAAGTTCTGTTTTTGTTTACCCCTTTTGTTTTTTTGAATGTGTAGTCGTAGTGAGTGGCTCAGGCCAGAGTGTGATGGATCCTGGAGTGCAGGAGGAGGAGGAGGAGGAGATGGTGGGTGGGAGGAAAAGGGCAGAGTGTTAGGTCAGGCTGATAGAGATGTCAGCACCGCTTCAGTAATCTTGTGACGCCTAAGAGAGTGGCAAAAAAAAAAAAAAGCAGGGAGGGAGCAGGCAGCTGAAAGACCAGCGGCTTGGTGACAGCAGAAGCAGAGACCACCGCAACAACAGCAGCAGGGATGCTGCGAGGGGAGGGAGGGCTGTGGTTGGGGAAGAGGGCGCTGTGCGGGAGTGGGGGGGTTGGGTGTGAGGAGTGAAGCCGCGGGGGAAAGCTGATCTTCAGTTACACATTATAACTGATAGTTAACCCTCCTCCTTTCAGCAGTGTGTTAGAAATAGAGAGTTGTGAGCCAGTTATCAACGCAGTGGAGGATTTAAGCCTTGTCTACCTCATTTAACATCTCCAGCAGGTTGCAGCTTTTTTTAGTGCTGAATGCAATGTACCTAATGAAAAACACTACACACAGCAGTGAGGCGTCCACATGAGATTAAGAATGAAAAATGGATTTTACTGCAACAATGAACCTTTCACAGAGACAGCCTGTTTGACTTCTGATTTGCTTAATATACATATGAAATTTGAATATATTTCATTAAGTAAACAGCATGCTACTGCACACCTATACATGCTCAATCCACACTCATAAACGGTCACTATGATGCCTATGTCATGTTCCCTCATAAACATTAAATCTACCAACAGAGAGTATGTTGTGTTGTGTATTTGACTGTGAAAGTGGATTCGTTGGAGTCCAGTGTTGGGTTTAACGGGTGACCCGGTAATGAAATGTGATTCAGGTGGTAGATGGATATCTGTAGTGAAATATCTCCCCGTTCACTGGCCGCAGCCCAGACATCGCCTTCTGCTCGCTCCTGCTGTAAAGTGTGATTTACGGTGTTTGGCCTTTTGTCTGGGACAATTATGTTCACCATTAACAAGCTTTCTTCTGTTATTGTTCATATCAATTAGAGGTGGACGGTAATTTGAGCTGATGGTGGAGAACGAGCTGATGGGTTTGGTGGTGGTGTTGTGGGTGTATGGGGGGCAGTTAATGTCACAATAACGTTCAGCTTTACTTCAGATATTTAGTGGCAGCATGTGGAGTGAAGCAACATTCCTCTGTGTCTGGGACAAGCTCAGACCATCGCTGTGTCAGAAACACAAAACACAAAAACATCTTTATTTGAAAAGCACCACTGCATTAGCACAGTTGTAAGCAGCAATACATTTTATTTGTGAACACACTGTGGGATGTCAGGACATTTCAATGAATTGGTATTAATTAAAATAAAGCTGAGGAAATGCTGATCCTTTCCTATTGTTCGCAGTATTTTGTCCACATCATCCTGCCAGTGTTGCAGCATTGCTCTCCTTTATGACAGACTATGGTGCAAGCATTTCACTGCAAGTGTGTGGATGTGAAGCATTATTTGGGCCCACTTCTGCAAGTGGCTGTGAGTTCTGACGTCCAGGTTGGCAACAGACACGGATGTGCTGACCTCAGACTCTTCTCTCTGTTTTGTAAAGAGTAGCAGTGTACAAAACATTCAGGTAACAGCTTCTCATTTTTAGGCGACGCTGAGTGTCGCTTAAGCTGCTTAAAATGACACAGCTGGCGGTGGGTCATATCAGCTGTCACTAATTAATGTTAATTCTGAGGGCAACATGATGACAGTTAGACAAATTAAACTCATCGGTTTGTGCGCTCTCTGCAGCCTTTGTCTGTACTCAGGCAAAGATCATTTGTGAGGTAAGAAGTTCCACTCTGTAACACCACTGCACAACTTTAACTTCTATTCATATCACATCTGTAAGTCAAGCGTATAAACTTTACAGTTTCAAGCTTGTGAAAATGAAGTGTGTGACACTCAGTGGACTGCAGCTGTTTGTTCCTATGTGGCAGATACACATTTATTCAACATTTCGCATATCTTCTGCTGCTATGTAAATATAAGCATCAGACTGGACTCTGTATTGGTAGATATCCTGTAGTAAAGGACCTGGATCAGACCGCGGGGGCCAAAGAAACTGTTTGGGATGTCCCTAATTTGTAATGTTTACTTTGTGAGATGGAGGATAATCTCAGTGCTGTCAAGGTATTTTCCACAGATGTAAATTCCTGCCCCATGGTGTTATTAACTGCTGTGAAGAGTTCTGGTGTCTGAGTGAGAAGGGAAACAACGAATTCAGAGATTGTTTGATCAAAATAAATGAAAACAGTTGAATCCCATTTCCTCCATTTACATTTAAATCAATCTAGTAAATAATTAGAATTAGGGTGGCACTAGTTGTCATTTTTTCCATTTATGCTTGCCATATGAATGACTGTATTTGGTAAAAATGTGTGTTGTAATTTGCAGCATTATTGATGCAGTAACCTTATGATTACATTTAGTTTCCTTGACTTTATAATTAATAGTGCTGTATTTCCATCTTTACAATACAGAGCTTTACTGCATTATCATTGGTGTTCAATTCCACTGTCTCATTACAAGCATCTTAACTGTAAAAAGAAACTTGTATAAACTTAGACTTGTATAAACTAAATTAGTAATCCAGGGAACATTCAGAAGAGATGGATTATTTATTTTCAGCCCTGAGCAGCTTCTGCATTTGGCCCCAGCAACCTTGATCAAGAAGATAAGGGTAGGTGTATGTTACCAGAGAAGCAAAATTCAGGGCAAAAAAAAAATACAGAAAGTACTTGCTACTTCTCATAAAGCTAAATTGCCGTGAACACACATCTCTGTAAACTCAGAGCTTCATTCATCTTGATTATAGCGACAGTGTTTGTAGAGATCTACAACTTAAACTTCAAACGTGGGGGGAGAAACAAAAGTAGGATTTTGAAAGTGAGAAGGGAGGTCCCTCCATCCCTGTTGGGAATTACACCCTTGTCTCGGATCATATTTCATTTTAAAACCAGGACCTGCAAGAACATGCCCGCACCAATACCGACCATTTGTTAAATGCAGTGTTAATCTCAGTCTGAATCTCCACCATGGTGACAGTAGTGGTCCCTCTGCTCTGTGGCATGAATAACTCCTCATATATAGGCAGCGGCCCAGTGCTGAAGCCTCCTCCTGCCCCCTCCATCCTTTTTGTCTGAGCCGCAGGATGCCCATCAGTGGCATGGCTCAGATAATGACTTATTGATAGGAGAGGATGCTGGGTACTTCGTGTATATTAGCACCGTGCCAGCTGGTCGCGGTACAGCTACATTGCTAATGCAATTACCTGTAGATGGCTTGCACACATCTTAATCTTGCCATAATTTTTTTTTTTTAAGAGTAATCAACTACTTAAACTCTAAGGCAAAGGCAAAGTGCATCATATTATTTGCCACCAAAATGTAAAACATGGCTTGCACTCAAAAACGTAGTTCAGACTTTGGACTTAAAGCAACTTACAACTTGAAGCTCATACTCTTCTTGGCCTGAGTTCCTCAGTGTGCAGCTGAGCAAAATGTACAAACCTACATGTTTCAGCTTACACGCTGCACTGACTGTAGACTCACTTAATTTACTGTCATTGGTTTTTAAGTTTCAGGTTAGAGGTTTGGTTTCAGGTTAGAGGGAGCACTGATGATATTTCTAATGCTTTGTGTCTCTCATGATGGTTAAAAACAGCAATAGCAAAAATGGACAAGCTAAAAAAAGGAGGGTTCCCACGTGTTACCCAGTTGACATCCTTGTACAACGAGATGAAAAACATTCCAAAAACATTTCCAACTGGGCCAAAGAAATCATTCTGCTGGATCAAGGGAGCTCGAGAGAGGGGAGGTGGCTTTTAGATTTCCAGCAAGTCCACATATGACAGTCCTTCACCAAGGGCTGGACGACACGGTGACATTGTGTGCCTGTCATAGCTGCCCTTCAACAGCAGATGAAGCTGTCAGCAGGACGATGACTTTATTCTGACAGCTGCTCCACCCTCTCTCTTCAGAGCATTGCAAATAAATATGTTGGATTTCAAAGCTGCCAAGCCAGACGTTGGACAGTGGGTCAGGGGGCCAAACACACAGCAAAAGCATTCCCTTCCCCTCGTAACCTGTTCTGAATGAGCCTGGTCACCTCGCCAGGGCACCCATTCAGCGTGAGCCATCCAAAGGGCCCCAGGGCCCCAGATCTCACACACTGCCCGCCGGGGGAATTCTGTGAGCCTCTCCTCTCCCTGTGACAGCCATCACTCTCTCTCTCTCGCTCTCTCTCTCTCTCTCTCTCTTTTCTCTGTGCATCTCTCTGCTTCTCCACATCGGAGAGCCAAAAATATCCACTGCAGAGAAAGACTAAGCAGTTCAAACCATTTGTGACAGAATGTGATTCAATCTGATGAAGATGAAATGACTTTTCTCCACTGACTCACTGCAACAAGAAATATTTATTCATAAAGTTTCCTTTGATGGTGGAGTCAGGTTTCATTACCAGGTAACAGAGAGGCACTGGTTTGTATTTGGCTGTGTGAATGGAGCCGACAGATCGTCTGCACTGTGACATC
Organism: Seriola lalandi dorsalis; assembly: GCF_002814215.2. Classification (NCBI taxonomy): domain Eukaryota; kingdom Metazoa; phylum Chordata; class Actinopteri; order Carangiformes; family Carangidae; genus Seriola; species Seriola lalandi. Next base: position 3,533,793 of record NW_019525450.1, read on the forward strand.
TTCTGGATTGTGTCGTGAACAAAGTCGTGACTTTGGGGGTTCATATATATTTACAGTAAATAATAGTGATTCTACTCATAACCTGCAGCATTTTTACATAAAACATGCAAATGTTTGCTAACCATTATTGCTAACAGTATATAACACGACTGACAGAGATTTAACTTATGTGAGCTGAAAACGCACATGTGGCTCAGGCTGCAGAACCCTCATATCATCTTCAGCTGAACTTCAGTGTGCTTCTACACAGAATGACGTCTGTGGATTTTGTTCCCCATCTCCGACTGGAATCACCGCAGGATGGGATCTCTAGGGGGTCGGCATGGAGAGGAGGAACAATCACTGCAGCCACCCAAAGCACTTTCAATAAATGAGCACAAGCACAAGTCAGTATTGTTTTAAGACAGACTTCAAAAAATTTTATAAATTCTTTAGTTGCACCCGTGTATCTAAGTAGAATCAGTGCTGATTTGTCCCCGAAATCCATCTGTCACACAGCTAAACCGCTCAGTTTGTGTTTGACTACAGCAGCTCAGATGACTGAAAGCATTGTAGTGTGAGGTGCAAAAATAGTTGAGGTGCTAGCTACATTATCTATATTGTATAAACTTGGTGATTGCATTACTTGGACTCCATATTACTCATATGTCCTGTGTGTGTGTCACTGTACCAGAAAAGGAAAGCAGAGTCCCGAAGAAAACAAAAGAGAAAAACTTCATCCTGATGAATAAATATTCATCAGAGATTTTCTGACACAGCTGCAAATACACGTTCTGCTTTTTTCTTAAAGAACTGTCCTGACCCCAAAAGACATTCTCTAACTGTAGTGAGCCAGGCATGTTTTTTTTGTTTTTTTTATCATTTCTTTATGCCTATTGTTTCCTGTGAGATCAATTTCTTTACACACTGTTACTGAGAGAAGCATTTCCACACAGAACAAGCTATGTGAGGCTCTAATGCTCAGAGCACTGGATGAAGAAAAATCTATTTGTGTCTCAGAGCAAACTCATCTGAGACAAGATTCTGTTTGAATAAAACTTTGAGATCTTTTTTTTCCACAATTTTTATTTTTATTTATTTATTTATTTGCAATGTTGCCTTTATATAGCAGCAACACTGTGAGAATTATGTGAGAACAGAGGACAACCATGTCCTCCACTATAACTGTAAACCAGAGTCCAGACTGAAAAGGGTTAATTTAAGATTATTTCTTTTTTACTTTAATTTTTTGGTACTTGCAGATGTTAAAGAGAAAGATCAAATCCTGGAACCCACTAATTTAACTACATTTCACTTACTTTCTTATCATATAACAGATTACAGCCTCTTCTTATGTAACGCATCTAAAGGGAGCAACTTTTTGCCTTTTTGTCTTTGCACGCAAAGACACTGACATCATGGACTTAAAAGTGGGACTCTTGGACATCATGAATATTTACACTATTAAATGAAACATTTGATGGTATGCTGTTATATTATATTACTCAGAGATAGAGAGTGGGACATAGACACAAGGGGACTCAAAATCCAGATGTACTTTAAACACAAACTACTGAAAAATTTTTAGAGAGACTGACAATAATCCTTTTTTTGTGCATTTTTAAATAAAAAAGTGAAGCTCTTCATTCAATTTGCTTTATGTAAATTATTGTGTTTGTGCTTCATTACTTCTGTTAATGATGTTAAAGTTTAAGAAGGCCCACATAGTTATTGTAATGTATGTAAACTAATGTGATGTAATTACAATTCAATTATAATTCATTAATGTACGAATCCAATCGTCTCATCACCATCTCCATCACACCCTTTACCCCAATAACAACCTGATATCAGTGCAGTCACCAGTGGTAAAATCTCTCCATAGGGCTGTGACATCATAAAATTTAAAGGAAAATAACTGAGTTTTAACTCATATAATACCTCCTGTGTAGGGCCAAACGAAAAAAAATCATATTGCAGTTATTTTTGGCAGAAATTGCAATTGTAATACGAGTCATGATTTCAGTGATAATGATCATTTTTGCATTTCATTTCCACTGAAAAAAATATAAAAATGATGATGCCTGCTGTGGCTCAGGCTGTAGAGCAGGTCATCCACTAATTGGAAGGTCTGTGGTTCGATCCCCGCCTCCTCCAGGCCGCATGTCGAAGTATCCTTGGGCAAGATACTGACCCCCACCTTGCCCCTGATCGCTGTTCCATCAGTGTATGAATGTGTGACTGAATGGGTGAATGTGGCAAGTATTGTAGAGCGCTTTGAGTGGTCAGTAAGACTAGAAAAGTGCTACATAAAGGCAAATCCATTTACCATTTATTGGTTCTTGTACCAAACAAGCATTTTTCCTTTACTGCTGGGGCGTCTCTGTAGCACCACAATGTTTCATTTATGGTCCGTTCTTGTGACACATTTTACCTTTATTTAAAAAATAGCAGCTCCTGCGACTTGGATATTTCACTTTGTCATATTGGTATTTCCATAATATTTGGATGAATTGTTTAGCTCCTACGTTTTAAATAAAAACTACACAGTAAATGAATGGTAACACACATTATTTGAAACAGCATGCTGACATCTGAATGTCTAATGAAAAGTTTCACAATGAAAGAAAATTATAAAAACATGAACATTGATATCTGTGACCATGCCGACTGCTTGTCAGGAAGAGTGTAGAGCAGAAGAATCCAAACTGACTCAAACTCGACCGGCACAGTTTGAATCCTACAAGATCAAAATTTAGAAGTTCAGTCTCCAAAACTGACAAGAGTCATACAAACACTTTGTGTTTTTGTTTTTTTTGTGTGTGTTGTCAGTCACATTCTCAGTATTTCCATAACGCCTAGAAGGAATTTCTTCAAATTTGGCACAAACGTTCACTTGGACTCAAGAATGAACTGATTAGATCTTAGTGGTCAAAGGTCAAAGTTCAAAATTACTCTGACCTCACAAAACACGTTTTGTCCATAACTCAAGAATTCATGTGCTAATTGTGACAAAATACATTTAATACATGTATTACATGAGTCTGGACAGATATGGATACATACAATAATTCTTCTAGTTTCTAAAGCAGCAGAGACTGAGAGCTGAGGCCGCTGCAGGTTATTGTCACAAACTTGTAAAAGTTTTACAGCATTCAAGCTGTTTCTTTTACACTCTCTGGTGTCAGTGTGCAAAGCTGCATATTGCACATTTTCTATCACTTTAATCACTTTTTGAATGATTCTTCAGCTTGCTGCTTATGTCTCTATGAACCAACAGCCCCAACCCCCACCCCACATGTCTCAGCACAAAACAGTCCTTCAGTCAAGGTAAAATAAGAAACAAAACATTCACCTTTTGTATTAAAATAAGTTACATTGAGTAATTTAGTTTATTTACATCCACTGTCCATCCAATTTCCTACACAGCCTGATTACAAACAACCAGCAGTCAGGAGATCAAGAGGTCAAAGGTCACAGCACACAGACAATATTCCTGTGACCCGTGAGTGAACATAGATGATTAACAAGAGCTGAGGAGGAAATCAGTCTTTGCGTCTCTGTGCCTATAGCACCGCTATAGGCAACAGCAAACACAGGAGAAACATGTACACTAGGTCTCCCCGGTGTCAGCGGTGCACTGACACATCTGTGGGCTCGGACATGAGTCACTGCCCCCCGTCACTGAGACGTTCATCTGACAGTTTGCTGTCAGGTTCAAAGTTCCCCCACTCTTCACACGTCACTGAGACAATAACAGAAAAGCTTTAACCTGTTTTATGTTCTTTTAGAAATAGAAGAAATATCATTGTAAATGAAAAAAGTCATTCAAAAATGAGATAGTTATGATCGTTATATTTAGATGTGTTATTTATCCAGTGAGGGACTTCACAGACAATAGTCAGCATGCTGTTGTGTGACAGAGCTGAAACCAGAAAGGTTGAACTACACAGACCAGACATTAAAGCTTTATAAAACCAAGTGGAGCTGCTCTCTGCAGGTTCAACACCACGAGTGGCCCCTCTCACAATGTCATATTATTTTCACATTGTCATTTGATATATTGTTATTATAAAAACAATGATTATTGCTATTTAAGTAAATGATTTGAAAACATCTTTCACAACTTAAACTAGTGTTAGTAAGTAATAGGGTTATCCTGATCTTCCAGGAACTGTTCTGTGTAAAACAAGTTTCATTTTGAAAAGGGATCCTTGAACTGTCATGACTGTTTTTACAGACGGGCAACAACGCTGGTTTATGTGGAACTTCAAAAAGCAGCCATTTCATTTAGATCTTTGCAGAGGTGGACAAAGTACACAACTCCATTACTTTACTCCAAAACATTGAAGTAAATACAAATAGAAATTGTTCAGTCAAACTTTTACTTGAGTTAAAGTACTGGAGTACTTGATTATGAAAATACTTTAGTATTCAAAAGTACATTTCTTTATGTCCGACTGACTCTAGAACCTGTAGAATAACAAGCTGGCAGGATATGATACAAAGACTGTAGACACGGACATAAAAACAACTTAATCAACAAAAGGAGCCATTGTTGTTTTTTTGTAGGCACTGATGAAGTTAAAGGAGATAGATAAGGCCGTGGTGTCTGGTGGAGGATCTTCTGCCTCATCTTTATCTAACGTAGCCATTGTTCACACTGAGTGGTTCAAAAATGCTGCAACACAACACGACTGACAGTGGAAGAGTTGGCTGTGATTGGTTTTTCCCCTGTGATGAACAGTGTATGGTCTATCACATTTTCAAAATAATAGAAAATCCATTCCACTGGTTAAAAGCTTCAAAGTAACAAGTTCTTTGTAGAAATGTAGCGGAGTCAAAAGCACAATATCTGTATGTTAAGTGTAGTGGAGTCAAAGTCTCCAAGTTTCCATTAAAGATAATACAGTACAGAGTACAGTGTAGATACTCAAAAATATATATTTTAGCACAGTACTCAAGTAAATGTACTTTGTTACTGTCCACCCCTGATTATTACTGGATCTGCAATGCACTCATCTGACTTTATCATACTGTCTGATTTAACTGTTGCCATGTTTTTCTTCATCCCAGTATGATTTTTCCTTTTGCCCCAGTTGCCTTTTCAGAGAAAAAAAAAAACTTTCCAAAAAAGAAGATTTGCATCTTAATGTATCTTAGCAACAGCCCTCTCAGCACTTGCGCTTTTCAGTGTCACATGCACTACTGCAAGTGTGAATTAAAAACAAACAAAAATCTTTTGCATGGGCTCAAAAATCTGTTGTGTCCTCGGTTAGATTAATATCCGTTCCAGGAAGCTTGTTTGGATCGTGTTGTAAAAACAGATCACTGATAGCAATGTATTAGTGGGGGATTAAGATGACTTTCGCCCTGCTTTTTGAGCACAATAAAGCTTTAATCTAGGCTCTGACTGGGAGGCCGGGCTGGGTCGCCGTGTCTGTAGCATATCCCCGCCCATGCATGGGTGTCTCCTGTGGTGGTGGTGGTGGTGGTGGCGGAGCTGCGGCCGGGCCTGGCAGCAGACTGCAGTGACAGACGCGCCCCTGGGATTCCACCTGTCAGCCACAAACGCACTAATCGACAGGCCTCGTATAAACTGAACTCCCCGTCACCTCTCTGTCAGATCTTCATCTTCTCATTCGTCTGGCAGATTCCCTCTGCCCACCCCCACCCTCCTCTTATCCAGCCCAAACTCCGCCCATACACCAGCCTGCATGAAGCACACCAACATCAGCCCTTCATGCCTTCTGCAGCTGAACCGGATTCATTCTCTCATGTGAAAAAAATGGAAAACTGGATTGTTTTTAGCTCAAATCCAAAATCTTTTTCTGCGCAGCTTCTTCTTAAGACAAACCCCACCCCAATCCCCACCTCCCTCTCTTTCTCTCCCTCAGCTTTAATGTGACAGAGGTGGGCTTTAATGTTCAGTAGTAATTGGGTAGGAGACGGAGAGACTGTTTGGGAGGAGGAGGAGGAGGAGGAGGAGGAGGAGGAAGGGTCATGGTCAGGTTTCTCATGGAGGTTATTCTGCATCTGTCTCTTAGCAACAACAGACCGCTCTTTGTACAGTCCTTGAGTTGATTGGTGCGTGCGTGCATGTGTGTGTCCCCCAACCCCCCCCACCCCCCTCTCGGTTGCTGAAATATTTTGTGAGGGGGCTCCTCTACAGACAGGCTTCCTCCCATATTCACTGCTTTTAAGACTTTGTTTCCATGAGCGTCAGATGGGCTCGCTGAGGCGTGGCACACTCGTTGGAGCTTCGCCTCCCTCACTGTAAACTTGCATTATTCAAGGGAGAGAAATGACAGAAAAGACCCAATTTAAAAAAAAAAGCAGAAACTGGATTTTGTCAGGGGGCATTTGACATTAACGTTCCTTTAAAGATGATTCATAAAGACCTTTTTTCACTCATCAGGTTCTGGAAGTTTTGATAAATTACATGAGATGAAGTGACTGTACATAGATTGTGGTGGCTTGAGCTAAGAGTTCATCAACTCACACGCCATAGTGTCCCCCTTTCACTTTAGCCAGTGTCAGGGAAAGGGCAGCCTGAGGTCAAAGGTCACTGGAGGGATCCAGGGGAACCTCTTGATTCACACTGTCAGCTTGAAGAGCAGGGAGCCAGAGTGGCGTGATGTCAGTCTGACACACAGAACAGGATTAGAGGGGCAATTTGGGGACAAGGAAGAGAAATAAAGGAAGAAGGAAAGAGCCTGTTCTCTTTTCCCAGCAGCTTAGATTTTCCCATAGATAGATAGATAGATAGATAGATGATAGAATGCATCTATATACATAAGAAGATGATTTAACAGATTTGTGGTTTTTAAGTTTGACCTCAACTTATTCACAGACTAGATAGAAAAACAAATGATGAATGAAGTCTGGACAAACACACACATTAGACAATGTATTTCCACCTGTGAAAGATGAAAGAAGGTTTTTCTTTGATCTGATGAGGTTTCCATGTTAAATGTGTCCCACAGATTCTCGCTTTTGGACAGGCTTTCCGCACTAAATGTGAAACTGGTTCTCAGATGTTTGAGTCTGCAGGTCCTGTTAATGCCAGCCTCCACACAGATGGAGCTTAATTTCAGAAAGCAAAGTGCTCATAGTATATGACGACGATGCCACGTTCAGATGCACAAAGTCAACCAGGGACGTCCGAGCAGCTGCACAAGTGAACGTTTACGACTTATAGCCTGTACAACATTTAATGTGGTTGTTTTGTCGAGAGACTCGTTCGGTTATAAAAAATGAAACCCCACAGTATCTGAATCCATGTGTTTTTGAGAGAAATGCACAGTAAGCGTGATCAAACAAAACTGATCCAGAAGCGGACAAAGTTCACTTCACAACTGCGGCGCTTAATAACCTTTTATACATTCTTCACAATAAAAGCACAAAAAATAGACAAATAACTGAATAAGAGAAGATCCGGGATCGTGCACAGTAAACTGAAAAACTATAGGCGACAGTAAAAAGACGTGCAATCAAATTCACTATATACAGTATAAATACCATAAAGTAAGAAGTTTTTTTCTTTAGGCCCCAGCGTTCACACACTCTGACTCACTATAGGAATATTCATTGTTTTTTTTTTTTATTGGCTTGTTGTTTTACTACTAAAACTAAAATCATTTATACCCAACATGGAGCTTTGTTGGTCAGACTTGTTTTTCACAATAACTTGAGACAAACACAAATAATAATAATAATAATAAAAAAACACAACGATAATTATAAAAATAATAAAAAATGCAAGGAAAAGAAAGAAAGAAAGAAAGAAAGAAAGAAAGAAAGAAAGAAAGAAAGAAAGAAAGCTTGAAGCTGAAAGAATGAAGCTGTTTTTATGTTGTATTTCCGACTGTTGTTGTAGCTTTCCTATCCATTGAAACCATTAACAAATGAAATAGGCCTAGTAATAAAAATAACCTTAGTGTAAAACTCTTATTCGCAACTACGGTGGCTCTGAGGTTTTAGATATGAAGCAGGTTTGAAGAATGAAATGTTTCTGCCATAACTTTTCTCAACTCATCACAACGGCTCAACCGTTTATTCAAGAGCGGCGATTCTTTCCCTGTAATAATTACCAGTGAT
>NW_019525450.1:3542200-3594906 GCF_002814215.2 Seriola lalandi dorsalis
AAAAGTCACGTGGCTTATGTCCAGTTATTTCCTGGATTACATCTGCAGGGAGATCAATACAATAGAAAATTATTACGGTAACTTTATGCAGCTAGTAACTACAGATATTAATGTAATGTTTTACACCATATTATCTTTTGCTCAGTCCTGAAATATAAGATTATTTCTTATAACTAAATTGGTAGAAATAATGTTACTTTGCTTTAACACTCTTTTACTTTTTTCAGTTATTTCCCGAAGCTTCCACATCTAAAAACAATATTTAAGAATTGTATTTATAGTAAATATAAGTGTTGTCATAGGCAATAAAATTTAGCATAAAAGGTTGATTTGAATCATAAACAAAACCACACACACACACACACACACACACAAACACAAACACACAAAAACACACAAACACACACACACACACACACACACACACACACACACACACACAGAGAGTAGAAAAAAACAATTAAAGGGGGATATTTGTATGAGACATTATCAGATAATACTTCTATATAATTTTATCTGATAAATGTAATTTCCTGTCACGTGGCTGCTACGCTCAAACATTTGTTAACACTATGATAAATCTTCCTGTGCGGCTTTCGACTCTTAAGCTGAACAGTCCGTCCTCACTTGACATGATGAATATAAATATATATTTTTTTTAAATCGTCAGAGTGATCTCATTGGCTAAATACTTTCACTCCTGAAAGCTGATTGGCTAAATCCAAACCATGCTGCGTAATGACTAATGCAGCCGCAGCTCCACACAAACAGCAGAGCCGCTGGCTCGGATCAGTCTTTAAAAAAGGACGTAAATACAGATGAAAATGAAAAATCCATCAGAAACAGAGTGCAGGTGTTTCTCCTGCTCACACACACACCGCAGCCTGAGCCGTTTCTCCTCCTCCACATCAGACCACTGCTCCTGGGCATTTTCTTCCTCTGGACCTGGACGTGTGTGGGAAAATTCTCCATTGTTTTATGTTGGACCTTTGGCTCAGGACACACAGGGGCCGTGGAGCGCCCAGCATCATCCTCCTCAGGGTAAACTAGTAGTGACAGAGCACTCAGGGGCCCCTCATTAGCTCGCTGTCCGCTAAGAAGTAAAGAAGCTGCTTTAATCCCCTCTGTCACTCAATCTGGCAACACAGACACGATTATAATTCTATTTTCATTCTGCTCTCCTCTCTTATGCGGAGTTTAACCACTTTAATGAATGAATAGATTTTTTAATAGCAAAACACACGTTTGTACAGAGGTGTTAAGTTAGAGACGAGTAGTAAAAACTGCTTTAACCTGGGTGAAAATAGACTTATGGGAAAAAAGTATAATTTAATGCTTTTATTTTGGCATTGCTTGCTTATACCTCACAGTTTTGAACCTATCACATTTGCATTTGTGGTGTTATATACAGTCTACACCGTAAGAACATTTTATTTTTTGTTTGTTTCACTTTAAATAGTGATAGATTAATATGAAGAGAATTAATTTGGTCCAGTAATTGTTTAAAGAAGAATATATCACACTCCATTACAATATCCAAACCATGCACCAGCTGGGCAAAATTAAAATAAATACGTCTCCTACATGCAGAGTCGACAGTCTGTTCTGCTTTTCTGTTCTTTTATAAACTTTTAAATATGTTTCAGTTCACTGCCTGATCGAGCATTACAGCTGAAGACAAGTTAAATGTTTTCCTGCAGGTGGTCTTCAAATAAGGAAAATCAAACAAACCCTGACATACACTTAAAGCCTGTCAATGGAGAGCAATTAGTTTGATTAAAATGTCTGATTACTGACAATATTACAATCAGAAACAGGCTCCAGAGCAGCAGACAGCTCTGCTTGACTTTCATTGTGCTGCTCAGCTTTAGTACACAAACTCGTGCTCACTCACTCACTCACTCACTCACTCACTCACTCACTCACTCACTCACTCACTCACTCACACACACACATACACACACACATTTCATTCTGTTGGGAGAAAGGCCAGTCATAAACATAGGATTGAAATGGCAAAATAAACCAAATACACTTTATTTATAAATCTTGAGTTATAATTTAATACGGTACCAATATGTTAACCAATATGCTTTCACAGTACATCAGAGTGGTTGTCAAAAAAGAAGTAAACACAAATACGCACTCGTACACACACGCACAGACGCATGCCCGCACACAAGCATATACACACACTTTCAGTTCAGCAATACCCTGCAGTGGTCTATTGTGCCATTAAAGCGGCCTGGGCTCATAAATGCATGAATTATAATGAAATAGATTTGTTACTTGACCTGGGAAGTTGTGTACAGTTCATTTATCCCATTAAGAAACTGTGGTTGCACATCAGGCCCGGTGGCTGACAGTCAGTATAAAAGACCTGGAGATGTAAATGAATGAGAAGTGTGTGGTAATGCATCAGTCATTAATCAGTGGAGTAATGTCATTACTTTTCACCGGTGAAAAGAAAACAATTCTTTCCTTTAACTCCTATAAATGTAAAAAATATCAGGTTACAGCTGTTCAACATTCAGCCTCTTTCTCCTTATCTATTTTTCATATTTGGCCTCATCATCACCTCTGTTTGGATGAGATAACAAAAATTCACTGATTTGATCATTTAAAGGAGAAAAAAAATGAAATATTGTTTTTTAGAGGGTAAAAAAGTAGCAATGGTCCATTGTGGCAAGAAAAAATCTGCCAGAAAGTATTAACTAAAATATTTAAGGACATGCTGTATTAATGTAATAAAGTAATGATACTACCTATTCAGTGATTAACAAGTAATGAATTACTTTGTGTAACCTTACACTGACTATGAGAAGTGCAGTTTACAAGTATGTTTTGCTCTTTTTCTTTGCATCCTTTCAGTGTCGACATTGCAAATGGAGTAAGAACCAAAAGTAACTAAACCAGAGCTTTAATATCACCTTTCTTTCTGTTTGTACACCACTGAGCAAATAGGTCAGAAATGCTGGGTTTTAAACACTTGTGTGAAATCTTTATATGAAATGTTCCTTTAGTCCAAAGTGCCATGTCTGGAAGGTATGAAACAAACAAACAAAAGGAAAACAAAAAAAACAGATCAACACAAGACAATCCCTGCAGTTTTCTCACTGGCTGGGGCAAAAATACATAAAACATTTTTTTGTTTTAAAAAAGGAGCCAAAACATAATTTACAAGCACGATAAATATACACACAGGGTCCAATAAATATTGTTTGTTATCCCAAAAACCATAGAATGTGAGTGGTCATCACGCAGTAAAAATGTCCATCATGACCAGTCATTTCATCTCATGAAATATTGTTCTCTTTGAACAAGTAAAAAAAATCTGCCAGTGGAGTCAGATTGTTCCTCGTCATCACAACGGTTGATTTATTTAATGCAGAATAAGGCAGATCACTGCTCTGGTTTCAAGAAAAACTCAATACATTTTTAACTGGAAAATTTCAGTAATGATCCCATTCCACCGGAAGTTTTTTTCCCTTGTTCGAAGCGGCACAGATTTTAAGCTGCAGTAGCTAAAATGACTTTGTTTGAGGTGTGAGACCTTTCCTGACCTTAGCAGCACCACTGCAGCGTCCTCCTCTACTGAATAGGCATGTAAGGCCAGTTGAAGCTGCTGCCTGACAGCAGCATGTCCCTTATCAGAGTTTCTATGGGGGTTTTCCCCACCAGACGGACGAAGAAAAGCTGCTCTATGACAGAGGAAGAGACGGTGCGGAGAGAAGGCAAGCGGAGCAGCAGCTTCCCAAACCTGTTAGGCTGGTTGGGATACTGGCTCCTCACATACTCCTCTAAAGCACACTGGGATTTCTCCTGTAGACCATCCACATGGGCCACATCCGACAGACCACAAGCATCTACGGACAGAAAGAACGACAGCGAGACAAACAAGAGGCAGGAGAAGAAGTTGTCAAGACCAGTGGTTCAGGCATCGAAAGCATCGCCAGCAAAAATCTGTGCAGTTTAATTTCATAGGCATTTCACTAAAGAGCGGCTACAGCGCACAACAGCACCGGAAGAGCAGAGCACAATCAGTGGGTGAGGTAGCGTCTCATGAAACTATATCAAAAGGCAAAAAACCGCCAGAAACAAAAATCTGTTCTATGTTCACAGTATGGTTTTGCTCCTGTTGTTTTCCACTCGATACTATACTACGTCTCTGATCAAGACATTACAGGACTGGGCAGGACTGCAGACTACTGAGCATTTGTGGCTGCATTCAGGCAGTTCATTATCTTATTGTAAGCAGATGTAAATGAATCGCAGCGCGATAGTAACAGAACAGGAAAGTGGCTACATACAGTAACAAACCCTGTGTATAATATCTAACAGGGATTAAATCAGTCAGTGAGACGTGGTCAGGTAATAATATACAATACATGTGCAAGAGTGTCCAAATGTAAAAAATAAGTCAAATCTCTAAGTAGCTGTGGTGAAAACACAACAGCATGAAGAAAAACAACAGCATGCACTGTCATTGAGATAAAGTGATACCCCATCAATCTATTGCCATCATGGATCAAAGATGGTGCTGCCGCCCCCATCAAAAAAAAAAAAAAAAAAAAAAAAAAGCAATCAATAGCACAGCCAGAGCACTGACTGTATAAGGTCTTACTGTATAAGCGATATCATATACTGTATGTGTAGTATTTCTACACACAGCAGAGCCCTGTGTTTGCCCTGTAGTGCTACAGGCCGGATGGCGGCAGGGGTTAAAGAACGGTTACTGTGTCCCAGTTTAAAGACACGTGTTCAGATGCGCTCGTGGGGACTGAAATAGACCTACATAGGAAACCTTTTTTATTTTTTACTCTTCTGCTGCTCGTCCTTTGGATCCAGCCATCAAACACGCTGACTGTATTAAAAGGCTCTGAAATAACTAGCATGCATTGCCAGTAATGACAGTCATAAAGGTCATTTGTGGGAGAATTACTCGTAAATCAAATTTAATTATTTCTGTTCACTATTTGATATATAAATGCAAAATTTAAAGCTGACAAATTACAAGTTTATTTAGTTGCTTTTTATTTAGAGCTTAACATAAAAATGACAAATGCCTCAATTGGATAAAACATTGTATTTGATAAAGTGCTTTGTTGTTTTAACATAAAAGACGCGTCAGCAGTGGAATAAAATATTAAATGCTGTCAGAAGTTAAATGCCCAGCCCTGTTTTCATTTGCATACTGGATGAATCATGCAAAGTGTTTTTATTTCAGGGGCTGCAGGGATTTGATGCAGTTTGTAAACCCACCCAACCTGATTCACAGCTTCTTAAATGCTTTAGTAAAAATACACTTTATGACACTGACAAATTTTACTCTGCTGCTGTAAAGGCTGACACACTGAGGTCATTTAAGTTCACTGTAGGACTTAGTCAGTAGTAAAGAAATTCTATGAGTTATATGAAGACCTTTTATTGTCTTTTCTTTGATTTCTTATATTTTATTTTATTCTTTTTTTCTATTTAATGACCTGGAGGTCTGATCACTTTTAATTTTGTAGGAAAATACATGTTTTAATTCTTTAACATTTAATATGTTTGTTTTTTATTATATTTATTGATATATTTTACCCTATTTATTTATTTATTTAGCACTGAGGAAAACCCTGAGCAAACTCTTACCTTTATCCAAAAGCAGTATTTTAACAGAAAAGTATAAGTGGTTTATTTAATTTTCCTTTTCTTCTGAAACACGGGGAACTGGGAAAATGACACATTTCTTTAAAGGTATTTTTAAGGGTTTTCACCACCTTCTTATTTCCCATTACACCAAAGCTCAAAGTTCAGATCATCATCATCATCAAAATATTATTTTTCTAAAAATATATTTTATTTAACTGATGGTGGTTTTGTTACAATACGATGTTAAGTAATGTTTTTCTAAACAGACAGTTCGGCCATTGTGCCCCTGGCCTACACTGTATTTTTCTCTGTATGCCCGATGCACCTATAAAGTGATATGTTGGCTTTTTGTAGCTTTCATTTTTCTTTTTCCTTTTCTCTTTCTTTCTTTCTTTCTATTTTCTTTTTGAAGATTATTATTTTATTCATACTGGTGGTCGATTGTTTATCATTACCACATCACACCACTGTCTCCTGAACACATCCCACCATCCAGGCCTGATGCTTGGATGTAGGGACGGAGAGTTTACCTGTGGTGAACAGCACGATGGCCTTGATGCAGCTGTACTCTGCTGAATCCACGTGTAGAACCTTGAGCTTCTCCACCTGCTCCTGGAAGACCCGGATGTGGTCCATGAAGGCCACTACCCGGTCCGCGGACATCGGGGAGGCGTGGAGGCCGGCGGCGGCCAGCAGAGGAGCGACGTGGACGGGCATGGAGCACTGTGCGGCGTTCAGCACGAACAGTTCGCTCCAGGTGAGGCGGAGCAGGGCCACCTGGTCCGGTACCTGCAGGTCCGGGAAGAAAGGAATGTTGCGGGCCCACTCCACGGCGCTGAAGAGCATCCGGGCCGCCAGCTCACAGATGTTCTCTATGCCCATGATGTTGTTGCTCTGCAGGCACTGAGAGCCGAACCTGGAGGTCGGGTAGGGCTCGGCCCGCAGCAGCAGAGAGATGTATCCCGATAGATAGGAGTGACACTGTAGAGGGTCTCCGTTTGTCAGAGCAAACTGGCCGTGATAAGCCTGCGTCGGAATCCTGCCTCTCTGGACAGCTGCAACGAGCAACAGCACAAATGTCAAATCGGGCTACGGGCGATTAAAACAACACATTTGCATTTATAGAAAAACTGTTAAATGCAGGAGACATAGCCTATTTAAAACATCAGAGATGTTAATTAAAACAATAGAACATGTAGCATGTGCATCAGACATTATTTGTGCATCAGAACTTTAAGTCGGTCCCTGGACAAAAAAAATGCCACATTTAGCTGGGATATTTGTTTGTAGGCCGGGACCTGCAGATAATGGCGGAGGAGATGTTTCAGTGTGATTGTCTGACTGGCCCATCGGGATTTGTCCCGGTGGTCCGTCAAAAAAATCCCTGTTTCTTTGTGTGTACCTGTCACTCAGGACTGGGCTCACTCACAACCAAGTTTCAACCCGATACTTATTTTTTTGGAGGTGAAATCTGGATAAAAGTTTATTGGGATTTATAACGAAACTCTTCTTCTAACTCTCAAATGTCACTGGGATCCTTTTGAAGCTGTAGGCTAATAGTAGGGTGCTTAGGGCCTTTACGACCAGCATGCATAATGAATACGCACTCAGACATAAACACACACACACACACACACACACACACACACACACACACACACACACACACACACACACACAGTCCACATGCGCAAACATTATCTACTAAAAACAACCTGCACTTGAAGGCAACAATTTAAACGAAAAACACATCGAAATTAAAGTAAAATGCAGCAGCGCCGCTGTCGAATATGAACATGTGGCATTTAAAGCAGCTTCAGGCTGTTGCAGCCACAGAATGGCCGTGATGACGGACAGACAACGGGCGAATAGCAACAATAATACAGACACTAAACATGCTACAGGATGCTAGCTGGAACACACTAATCTCTGTAATATCACAGGCCAGACTGAAGGCTGTAGTACTGATAGTACAGAGACGAGCATCCCAGACAAATATGATAATAATAATAGGCATAATGTGTAGCAAGGCTTTGTTACAGAAATATTAATAGGCGGAGAACATATCTACAATATCACGGACTAGACAAAGAAAACATCCAGGTACATGATGAGTCCAGAGAGAAATTATGCACACACTATTACTAGGCTGTGCACATTTTTTTTTATCAGTTTATGTGTTGAAAGAAAATAAATAGAGAGCAATGTGTGAAAGTGATCAGTTTCCTGGACCGTGTGATGCTGGATAATATGATTTGATAATACCGATAGCAACAACAGGAGGATGCCAGCGCGTACCTTCCCTCCTCATGCCGACTTTGAGGCATTTCTTGAGGCGACAGTACTGGCACTGGTTGCGGTGGTGCTGGTCTACGGGACAGTTCCTGTTGGCCCTGCAGGTGTAGGTCAGGTTCCTCCTGACGCTGCGTTTAAAGAAGCTTTTACATCCCTCACATGTGAACTGTCCGTAGTGCTTCCCGCTGGATTTATCCCCGCACACGATACACTCGATCTGTTGGCTCTGCTGTTTGTCCATGGACGAGGAGGAGGAGGAGGAAGAGGAGGTGTTGTTGTTAATGTTGGTGGTGGTGGTAGCGGTGGTGGTGCTGGACGGATTGGGCGGTGGTGCGCCCTGGGGTGCTGCTGCTGCCGGTGGTATTTCCAGAGACGCCGGGTTCATGTGTCCCGTCAGCTCCCCGGGCAGAGACAGAGGTGTAACCTGGGACACCGGGGAGGAGAGAGTCCCCTGAGTGTCCCCGACGCCCTCAGTGTTTCTCCACGCCACCATCGCCATATCGACCGTCACCAAAACTTTCTGCGCCCAACTTCCCTCTTTTTACGCAATAATTAACGCACACGATCTGTCGACATGAACCACTAAAACACATTCAAGGAAAAAAAATAAATACAATCTACGCCTCAGAATATGAACAGACCGCATAAGATAACTGCAATAAAATTATAACGCGCGACTTCACAAGTAAAGAATGGGCAGTCACCCAGAAACAGCTTGGCGCGGGGGAAATCCAAAAAGAAAGCGTCATTCAGACCGAGATATGCGCTATAACATCCACAGAGGGAAACATAAAGGCAGACAATCTCAGCCAAAATCCACAAGGGGAAGCAACGTTATCCCAAAAAATATGTAATCTGATCCTCTCTGTCCGGTGTGTCCAGCTTTAAAGAGAATACCGTGCGAGCAGATCCCTCATCAGTGATGGAGTCGCCGGACCAGGCTTTCCAGACGCTCCCTGCTCTCCCGATCAGTCAGAAGTTACATTAAAAAGACAACGAGAGAGAGAGAGAGAGAGAGAGAGAGAGAGAGAGAGAGAGAGTGATGGATGGTGATTTTGGCGATGCTTTGCTCGGGACGGAGGAGGAGAGTGGTGCGTCCCACGTCACGGCTGTGACTGGGTGACGCCAGTGTTTGAGGCGGGGTTGACGCCAGGAGAAGCTGGTCTGGGAGCAGCAGCGCTTATCATCCCCGTGATCTTTTGAGCGTGTGTGTGTGTGTGTGTGTGTGTGTGCGCGCGCGTGTACGTGTGCGTGTGTGTGTTGTTATTCCATCACACATCTGTCATATACCGTCTACTCTCAAATATAAGGAGTTGATACGCTTAAGCTCACACTGTATTAGTCTAATATGAGGAGTATAACAGATACAGGAGCAGCAGATCCTAACTGCAGTAATTTGATGCCACCTAGTGACATCATTACATTACACAGAGAATTACCTTATGTGCACTTGACTCACATGGCTTGAGGAGATACATTTCTAATATTTAGCAAATAAAACGTTATTTAAAGTGTTTATCACACATATGTTAACAGTAGGTTGTATTTAATTCATTTCCCCCTCCCATCTCTGCTGCAGTAAGCTAACCCTAAATCAACCCTGACTGTGATTCTATTTGTGTAATTTGTTTTTCAAATGGGACCTCTATTTTTTTTCATGGGGTTTACATAATCATTTTTTTAAAGAAACTGGTGCATCATAACAATGAACAAACGTGAAGTCACTGAACAATAAACGACCAGCCAGTTAGAGAGAATAAGAGAGAGAGAATCATTGTTTTTCCTTTATTCTCCTTGATATGCTTTTTTGATTATAAGGATCTAATCTGATCATAGTCTCCTTTTTCAGTTAGCATTTAAAGTGTAGGTGTAAAAGTAATTTCAATTAAAATGGTTTTCATGTTACCTCTACTTAATTACAAAGTGAGAATACTTATAGTATATTGTGTTACTGTTATTTTTTAATACCTGTGCCTATCATAGTTTAAAAAATCCAAAAAAACAATCACCAAAAAACATTAGATTCCCATGTAAAACATGAATAGCTAAAATCATTTGTGTTTTGCATTGTCACATGTAATTTCAGCTCAATATGTTAGATCAATAAGAATTGCAATCATTGGTCTACCCTCACTTACTTCACCTATACTATGTCACAAAGGTCATGTTTGCAGTGGACTGATACAGGACTCACATTATGTTTTCCTAACTTGGTGGTAAGATTTAATTTGCGTGTATTAGTTCCACTAGTTGCATTGATCATAATCAGCACAACTTATATCACATAGTTGTGTCATATAGTATCATATATAGTATCAATAGTAATGTTGTTTTATGACACACACAATATAACACTACAGCACCAACCTACTGCGTATCACAATGTATGTATGATGATACATGAACAGTGTTGTCCTGTTGTCCCTGTGCCATCTGTGTCTCCACATACTCCTGTTATCTCTTGATATGTTTCTGCACCAGTGTCGTTAAGACTAATCCCTGTATTTCTGTGACTGAATGATCTTAATGTTCATGGAGGCCTGTGATAGCAAGTCATTGCCATGCGAACATGTCTGCCTGGCCACTTCACTGTTGACTCATGCTCCATGAGTCCTGAGGCCGAGTGTGCTGTCACGTTCTTCCAGACGGCCAGCGCTGCAGTCATGCAGCGACTGCTCACACACACAAAACAAGCTTTACTCTGCCTGCAAACAAAACACAAGGCTGATGTCCAAGACCAATCAACAGTGGAAGGTCAAGGCTAAAGTATTTATCTCACTGGATGGGGATGATTCATTCCTTCAGACTTTAATTCACTGAACTCTCCCCTCCCTGTTCTATCCTGTGAAAAGTCCAGTTAACATGAATCACAGACTTGGGAGTTTAAAGATGATAAATCCCCCCTGTTTTTGGTAATCTGGTGCCCTTTAAGACTTATCACCAGTGGGGAGCTGAAAGTGAGCTAAATGGAGACAAAGTGCAGGAGAGTTTGGCCAGGAGAGACCTGCTGTGTGTGCAAAACCACCAGGATGTGACTGTTTACAGCTCAGTGGGAGGCATCGCTGGCTCGCTGCTCAGAGATCTGCAGCATTTTTTACCCTTTGAACGCAGTTCCTCACTAAGCTCTTTACCCCATCTAACCAACCAGTGGCACCATATGGTTATCTGTTAAATCCACCAAGTGTTTCATATCAGGACAGATGCAGTAGAAGTGTGACAGGTCTGTGTAGTCTACATTACAGTCTTCTAGGAATATGTACTACTATTCTTGCCATTCAGAGTAAATGAGTTTGGTGTAAACTCATTATGTTAATGAGATTAATGGTTGTGATCTAAAAGTAAGCCTACACTGCAGCCTGTTGCACATCCTCTGGTGGATGTTTCCTGCTGTGGTTTGGGTAGAGCCTCAGTGAGCGTGCAGGTCAAGGAGTGTCACTCCTGCTTTGAGGCAATGACAAAGAAAGGGCAACTCACAGGTGTAAAAATCAAACAACAACATAATATACCAACTAATATTTGTGATGGTTATTAGTTGTGGTATCTGTTATGTTGTGTTATACGATGTAAAACAAATGTGGAAAGCCAGCAAAGGAGAGAATCAGTCTTGTGTCAAATAATGATTTGCACTGTATGCAGCCATATTCACTATATTATGTATACATGTCTACACAGTCTCATATTTTCAGGGTTGGCGTGGCCTGTAGTGGTGGGTCCCAATTTGACATCATCATTTCATATGCCTTTGTAGCTATGATGATTTAAAGTGTCTGCTGTAAAAAAAGGAGAAATTATGTAGAGTTTAAATCGCTAATAAGACGATCGTCTGTACGGTACGTTGAGTAGTAATAGTTACATTAAAAAGGTATTCATACCCAAAATGTAATTCATATTGACAACTACAGTAATAGGTGAAACAATTCATTTTTAAAATGTGGATGCTGGACAGTAAACAGAGCTGGGAGACGGTCTCCTTGCTGATAACCTTGGCAGCCACTGAAACAAGCTGGAATCTCTTAGGCTCCTATAAGCAGGGTCAAAGCCCGGGCAGGGAGCAACAATAGTTTAGTCAGTGAGATTAACACACCTCAGTCAGTGCTTCACCTATGACAGCTTGGCTGTCTCTCACCTTTCATTAACCCCAGACCACTGACCTCTGACTCCTTCGGGGCTTCATTCTTCACGAGGGGAATTTCATGCTTGAGAGACACATTGTGCTACAGGTCACTGTGCAATTGTAACACTCCACCACTGGTCTTCCTATTTGTGAACAGAGCCATCCTGGCAAAATGCTAAGATCCTCATTAGGACTTGTACAAAGTCCTACTTAACCTTTGACCTAACTCAGACACAACTCATTATCTAGCATAAGATTAACCCACATAACTGAGTAGATGATCAAAATAATCATGATTCATTGTATATAAACAGTAAACATGGATGTAAATTATTAAAAATCAGTCATTGTTTCATTTTTCATACAGTGTAGTGGAAATCAGACAAAGGACCGAAAAAAAGAAAATGGCCCAGCATTTGTAGATAGTCTGTTTTTAAGCATTTGTAACATCAGCTTGTCGGCCAGTATTGCTGTCGAAGTAGATGAACTGCACTGCACTGCAACTGTTGTCATAACTAACTGCTGCTTAGTAGCTTAACTAGTTTAGTTTAGCTAGCTTAGCTAACTGAGTAGCATTAAAAAAGAGACAGAGTAATATTTAATGACTTGATGATGAAAATGATAAATAAACATTACAATAAATAATGGTGTGAAATTCAAATCATTATTATCAGCTAAATTTGTATATTTTTATTTAACAAAAACAAAAACTGTTATTCCCATATGGACCTTTTTCAACCACTTATGGAAGAGTGCAGGTTTCAATGACCTATGCGTGTAAGAGATAACACAGTTTTTCAACAACTGCTATGAATCCTTTAGGCATGCGGTTTTTCCCTCCATGGTTGATGAGCTGTAGTGACACTCTCACTGTCAGGCGGGTTGGGTTTGGTCAATCAGGGACAAGTTGTTTCCTTGTCCTTGATCTGCTGATCTGTAACCACTGCAGGGAGGTGGTGCTGGGATGTTACATCGGTTCAGATGGCTGTGTGAAGGCCAGAAGCGACAAAGGCAGTGTGCGGCTTGTATGAATGACATGGAAATTCAAAAAACATGAGTCCGTCCTGGTGGTTTTCAAGGTCAGGTGGCATAAATGACTGTAATTCGGAGAGACTGTCACTGTGGATCTGTCTGCATTTGCCAGACAGTTATAGTTTTCCAAGACGATGGGAGGCAGTTTGTGTGTGTCGTCCATTATTAGTGGAAAAATGGAGACAGTATAATGGTTTTAATTTGGCATTTAAATGATGAAATGGTGAGATTTTGCAGCCACTTTCTCCGCACCACCCTCTTAGCACTGACTTGGTTCTACATTTTCGCAGCACAAAGGCAACATAGACACTAAACCCCTCTCACTTTTCCATCAGATGCCAAATGTCATGTCAAAGCAAAGACACTTCTTTTGTCCTTCACAATGGCACATTTCCTCAGAATGAGAACACTGTCCGGTATTTTGATTGATCATGTATTTGTATCTATTCATAGAGGCCAGATTCATCATTCCAATTTGTCAAGTTGCTGGAGTGCTGAATTAATTATGGGCAGAAGCTCCAGGAAAAAGAGGACAGCCTCCTGTTTAGGCTCATGTGAGGTTTCCCTGCCTCTTCTCAGCTCCAAACGAGCAGCCAAAGCTTCACCGGGCTACAGGAGCTGCTTGGCACTGCGGGTAATTAGTGTGATGAATGCCTCAGTGAAACAAATACTGGCAGTCGGCTGTGTCGCTCATCGTGTGGCTGTGTTGTCATAGCTCAGGGGCTGCAGCCTCATCAGGGTAATGGATGATTCTGCAACAGGACCATCCCTCAACCAACAGTGCCACTACTGAGCAGGAAACACAGAGTTTTACTGGTTTGCCTGAGTGAAAACAGAGCTTCAAGCTTTCCTGAAGACATCTGTGCTGGTTATGGATGTCAGCTTCTAGTGACAGCCAGTAAAAGACTGAAAAGATATAATAAATAATTAAATAAATACTTTTTAAAAAGGCGTTATCACAGGAAATGCAAAGGAATGAGGTGGCACATTATTATAAATATGTTACTGTGATTTTCTTTTTGTCTCCATGCAGCCTCTTTGCATATGCGGATATGCAAACATTGTATTTAATATATAATATTAATCCTCTGTGGAATTCTTTTCCATGCCTGGGGTGTAGAGCCGTCACTGCTGAAATGATGGATCACATTATTAGATTAGAGGAGAGCAAGGATAGCCAGCAACTGGATTTGCAATTCACAGTCTCTTTTGTACATGGACCTTTTCTGCATGAAAGGGATAATTGGGCCACTGTCACTGAGTCAGAGATTGTGTTTTTTAACAATATGGGGAACCTTGCTATAAATCAGGTCAGCTGTCGCAGTCACATCACAAGACAAGGCATTAGTCAAATATGCAGAATGATCTTTTTGCATACAATGTAAAGAGGAATACATAATCATTTATTTGCAGTGTGGCGAGTCCAGATATCCTAATTTCTACAACAAATGAAGGGCATATGGTGATTTTGTTTCCTGGATGAACCTCAGGGCAGGGGCAGCCGTGAAGCTCTGGCTCTTTGTGCTGTCATTTCAGTACCAGCTAATGGCCTGAGCTTACTCTGTGCCTTGACTTTTTAACCCACTGTGACAGTGAATAATATGCTACACATAAGGCTGAATTCACAGCCATGTCATCCGTGTAGCAGAAGCTGAATGGGTTGACTGCCACAGACAGGTAATCCATAGCTATATCAGGAAAAAAAAACACAAGTTCAGTGAATTGTTTCGATAGCAGTCAGACCTAAGGCTAACAGAGCGTGAGAGACAGGCGAGGTCGTGGAAAGGTTATTTCTGGGTTCAGGAGGTGAGACTTTGGGGATGTGGACACGTCAGTCCAGCAGAGTCCTTGGGTCAATGTGAAGACAAGTGGAAGACACATTTCTCTGTCAGCACGCAGAAAGCCCGCACGGGTTCAGGCTTTTGTCGTGGAGTCCCAAGTCATTGAGTCAATAGCCAAGGAACATGACACAACCTCTCACAGTCATTCGGCATCAAGCGGAACAGGGAATGGCATGCTTTCCATTTCACTGCACCATGGCCCTGGCAAGACCCCATCTGCACTCGAGAAACAGGAGAGCTCTCAGCCCCGGCTCTCGCATAAAGGCAATGCTGCAACCTGGCCACGAACACGTCCATCGCTCCCTCAAAGCAGCGGTACAAGGTGATTCACTGGTCAATCCATAACCCTGGCTATTATCTCCACTGGCTGTTGTAGCGCCGCAGGGAGGCCTGTGGACAACCAGAGGGCTTGGTGACAGGAAATTAGATCATGGCAAAGCACAAGCACATTTTGATTAAACTCATGTCAGGATTTATCTTCTCCTGTCAGTGCATTTAGACAGGAAAAGAAAACGAGACCTTTCACCCCATCTGACCTAACGTTACACTAACCAGATGGATATAGGCCTTTATCACAAGAATAGTACTACATGTCATATAAAAAACCTATATCATATTATCTGTGTAAGAGAAAAGCAGTTTTAACTGCTGCGGAAAGAGGAACAAATGTAGTTTTAGGAAATAGATCAAATCTCTAAACTCCACAACTGCTGCTACTTTCATGGCAGCTCAGGAGATAGTAAGGTGAGGGAAACCAATCACAGGTGGCAAAAACATAGTATGATTGTGATGGAAATTCAAAGTTACAGTACCAAATTACTGTCTACCACAGCCACCTTGTGGTAAAAGATATGAATCAACACTCATTTAGACTTATTAGTGATGTTGATAGGCTAATTTAGACTGATACCTGCATTTAGAGGGCTCACATATTCTTTGCACCTCCAGACAGATATTTATTTTTCTTTCTGGCCATTAATTGCGCTTTAGATGGTAAAGGCTGCTAAAACTATGTGAAACATGTGGCCTTATGGATGGCAAAGTTGGTATGTTGATTGGTCCACCACTTTGGTCATTTTGTACAGAGGTTCATGTTCCCTAAGGATGAATATCACTGACTTTGGTGATTCCTTGCCTTTTTAGTGTCACTATGAGGTTGACATTTGCTTTATAAGCCAAATGTCTCAACAACTATTTGATGGATTGTCATGACATTTGGTACAACATTCATGTCCCCCTCAGGCAGAGACACACCATCAGGAAAGGTAAACAAGGCAAATGCTTGGGTCTCCAAGCGGAAAAGGGCTACCTGATGGCCTCTCATATTGGCACATTTTGCAATGACAACTATAAACCCCCCTAAACCTCCTGTAAAGACACAATACAGTGTGCTGCTATATAGTGCCACGAGATAGATAGATAGATAGATAGATAGATAGATAGATAGATAGATAGATAGATAGATAGATAGATAGATAGATACTTTATTCATCCCCTAGGGAAAATGCATGTCTCCAGTAGCTCATTGGTTATAATAATAATAACAGTTAATTATAAATAAACAATAATAATTGAATGAGTCCACTTACTTTGGCTGAGGTGTTATATAGCCTGAGTGGGAGTGGGAACATATATATATATATACAGTATATATATATATATATGTAAAGTGTCTGAAAAAAAGCCAGCAAGCAATTGCTAAAGCAGTTAATAATAATAGTTTTTTTCATATTTGTTGGTCATTCACAAATATTTATATTTTGTAATCTGGATAATTGTCCTCCCTGACAGACGCCAAATTTATAACAAGGTAGGCTACCTGTTACATCAACAAGTAGCTGGGATTGAGTCCTGGCCTGAATTATTGTTTCTGTCTGCCCCTGGCAGTCAGAATCACTGCACCTGCTAAACATTAGCATGTTAGAATTATTATTGTGAGGATGTTAGCATGATAACATTAACATTTAGCTCAAAGCAGAGAGTTTTGATATGTGAACATCATCAGCTGAACAATATTTACTACTGGTTTATCTCACTGTTAAACCCTTATGCCAGAGTCTAACACCTGCACCAGGTGTTAGACTCTGGCATAATGAACAAGACAAATTTGGTTTCTCTGGTGTAAAAACCACCTGACGGTGACAATGAGATCTGATTAAGCAGCAGGAAATGACCACAGGTTTGTAGATAATAATCAGGCAGAAAAGGTCATTAAAAACAAAAATAGTATATTTAATGTATTTACAATAAACATACAATCATGTAATCTTTTCCAAGAAATATACAGAACATAAAGCTTTTAAATATAAATTCATGTAATTTGAAGGAAAAAAGAAAACAAAACCAAAGAAGCAATAGAGCATATCTAAAATCTTCCATGATGCTTTGAAAATATAAGTGATATTTTCTTATTTCAATGCCCTTTTCCTTTTCAAAGGTCCCCTGCAAAGAGCCATGAAATTCACATATTGAATACCGCCCACAAAATAAGCAAACACATCACTCCAAAACCGTCACTAACATGGTTAGCACATGGTTTCACTTTAATAAAAGGCAACATGCTGCCTAAAGGCTCAAACCAAAGGATTATCTATCTGCATATGAAGAGTTTCCTTCCAAAATAACATCCTTCATCTACAAAAAGTGACTATCTGTAAGAAATGAGTAATGACAATGAAAAGGTCAAACTAATTATGGACTTATTTACAGGATAACTGTCCATTGTTGGCCATGGCTCTTGAAACATCTCAGATAAGAACAGCTTTGCCCAAAAATGTCATATTTTGGCAGTAAACTCTTCATATGTCAAGTCTTCTGTCACTAAAGATCCGCTATAAAAGTCAACCTGCTGTTACCAAAAGGCAAGGTCATCAGAAGAGAATAATGGGAACAATAGGATGTAAAAAAACGTTTATGCTCCAAAGTTATTTTCTCGTTGCAAGGCAAAACATCTCAAGCACATTTAGGTGCCAAAAGAAACAGTCCTGTCGCCGCAGGTGAATACAAGGTCAAGCGAGCGCCATCACCCTTGCCGGCGCATTAGACAGACCTAGAATATGTTGGCTTCTTCTTCGTGAGTGTTGAATGTTACAGTGCACAGGTTGATATGGCACAACATCGGCTCCAATCACAAAGTCTCAAGAGTAGAGCTTTATATCCAGGCACAGGTGCAGGACTGCTATCAGTGAAGTTTGGCTGACTTTCTACAGTCAACCTTATTTACTGTACAATGTCAGGCTATAGCTCAACATTGGTGCCACTTATTTTCAAGC
The DNA here is from genome assembly GCF_002814215.2 of Seriola lalandi dorsalis. Lineage (NCBI taxonomy): Eukaryota > Metazoa > Chordata > Actinopteri > Carangiformes > Carangidae > Seriola > Seriola lalandi. Next base: position 3,560,389 of record NW_019525450.1, read on the forward strand.
AAAGTATTGTTTTTATTTGGACCAAAGCAACAAACAGTTATCAGCTTTGCCACTGATGGAAAGACAGATTAATCTAAATTAGACAATACCTTCACTAGTAGAAAAGTCCTACATATTAACAGTTATTACATCCTAAATAATACTGTTTTCTAGACCAATATACAATATTTTATAGGCAATATGTTTTTGGGACACTTTTGTATGATATGGTGAAAGTAAGTGGAGGATATCACAGAAAGGCTACATACAGCTGGAGGATCTGCTCTGAGCTCCAGCGTGTTGAGACAAAGTTCTCTGCAGGACGTTACAGAACACTTCTATGGTGTCACTTTGGCACTTGTATGGCACTATTATGTACAGAGGAGTCAGCACTATGACACACTGGACGTTACAGATATCAAAGACAGCGCCACCTGTTGGGGGTTGCTAAGGAGAAGATGGTAACCAGCTGGTGATGTTAGTTATCACCCTCCTCCCTGTTAGAGCTGCGGAAGCTTCCTTTTGTTTGTACATCTCTGCGTTATGTCCGGCTTGTCCTGAATGTCCTGCGAGGAGCCGAACGTCCCATCGGGGACGATCAAATTTTGAGCTTGGAAACTGTTTCAGGCACCAGTACCCAAAAATTCCTCCGTTTTAAGGATTCAAGTCTTAACTGCAGTTTTACTCTCTTTGTTTACATCAAACCAAGCAGACATTAGTCTGGTGCGGTTTGGCATGGCTCTCTATTGAATGTAGGTCCATTTAGAGTTGATCTCAAGTATTCTCTGACAGCTGTCTGTTTTCCCCATTTGATAAATATTTTCTGTATTATTTATGATGCTAAAGCAGCATCAATGTATAATTTAAATCTTATACTGTTGGTTTAATGAAGTTAAATACATCACATGAGTTGTGTGGTTTTAAAGTAATCTCCACCATGAGCAAACAAATGACTCATAAAACATGAGTAACCAAACTGTGGGACTTTTCAAATAATAGTAGGTGGCGTTAACGAACTTAAAGGAACAGTTTAACAATTTTGGAAATACACTTATTAGCTTTCTTGCAAAGAGATGAGAGGACTGACACCTCCGCATGTCTGTACAGTAAATATGAAACTACAACCAGCAGTCGTTGGCTCTGGTAACAAAATCCACCCATGAGCACCTCTAAAGCTAACCTGTTAACATGGTATATCTCATTACAAAACCAAACGAGTTTCCTTTTTACAGGGGAATATGTGAATGACCATGTCTCGGTATGAAGAAAGTGAACAAGTGTATTTCCCCCCAAAATGATGAAATACTCCTTTAACCCCCAATCTCAAACCCCAAAGGGATTAAACATTTTGGAAATGAAATCTGCTGCAATGGTGAGTAGCTGGACAAACCGCCATATTTTTGATGCAAAACATATTAAATACTTACAAAGTAAGCCAGGAAAAACAATATACTCTCTATAAACTGGATATGTCAGAAATCAGAATCCCATAGAATTCCTTAACAAAAAATATATATATTATTTAAAAAAAAAAAAATCTGTATTTGAACAATCACTGCAGTGTGAGTGATTATGAGTCAGCTGAGGTTTTTTTTAAATGTCAACAACACAATGCAGTATGCATTATAAAGCTTTTCCATGGTCAAAAATAGAATTTGCAGGCCATTAGAGTTAAATGTGTATTTAACCATTACCATGTCCATCAAACCACAGAGTGTGTGCAACTTAGTAACATACTGAATATTTATTTTTTTTATCATTACATGCATTACCAGCATGCTTTTAAAAGAACTAATTCTGGCTTGACACTGTGCGTCATGCTATGCTGTGTCTGCTGACAGCTAGCCCACCAGAATCATCACGTCTCGCTGTGTTGACTTGGCGTTCTACTTAAATGCACATCACACTCTCAGTCAGCCTTCACCTGCGTCAGCCCTACTACATACATGTACACTGGAGAGTCTTATTTGCAATGTTCCCTGCTTGTTATTTATCATGTTGCTATGTATTCCATGCATCACTGCTGAAGGCAGAATGACTCCACCAAGTCAAACTGTATCTCCCTCTCCATTTGCCAATGACATGAGTGACAGAATTATAATGGTGGTACCACGGTCAAATCACTGGTTAGAGACATGGTTCAGTTACTGAATCAGCTCACATGTGCGTCTAGTCCAAGTATTCATGAGTAGGCCTCCTAACTCCTTTATCCTCACCCACAGTCAGTTGCTTTGGGTAAGATCATCATTCAAACAATGGGAAGGGATTTCTGTTTTTTATCATTTACCTTTCGGGAGGTGTACCTAATCTCTTTAAACGCTAAAGGAAAAACAAAGATGATCAACTTAATTGTGTGAAGTAGAAAAAAAACTGCTCTGTGTCTCTGAAACAGAAAATGAGTCTCAGAATCTTTTCCAGCATTCACAGCAAAACTCCACACTGTAGCACAGCAAAGGGATAATTATTACATACTGGCTCAACACTCCTCTACCTTCAACACATGTCCTTAAGTTCCTTCTGGAACAAGAGCAGGCCAATTACACTGAAGGCAATGAAGAAAGACTGTTTGTTATTTTCTAAAATCTGAACAATGTGTGCAACATCAACTCAAACTGAAGAGTTTGGCTCCAAAATGGGATATCCACCTCTTGAGAAAAAGTCAAACCCACTTTTAGCACATGTAAAATAAATGATTACACTGGTAATGTATTTTTGTAAACTCAACTTCTGGGCTATTCTATAAGACTACAAGTAATATGACTCATTTTCAAAACTACATTTTCATTTTCATACTCTCTATGATGATCTGGTCTGGATCACTGGGGTTAAGGTTAATGGAAAGATCATTTTTTTGGTTTGGTTTTGGGGTAGAGGGGTATTTTATCTATACTTCTTTTCTCTTTTCCTTTTCTCTAAACTTTTTAATGATGTAGCCAGGAAACAGGCCCAACTGAAGTTTTGACATCTCTGTATTTAAAATGAATTAAAATATTGGGTGAGGGTAAGGGGGCTATTGGCACAGAAGTGTGTTAAGAAGTATTCGGGTAGGGTTGCCTAGCAGTTGCAAGATTGACACTCCCTGAATGAAAAGGTCCCAATTGCACTACAGCTGTATGATCTTTATATCTGAAAAGTGCTCCAAAAACAAGCTAAAAATGCATCATCTAACAATGAACGACCATGTTAACTCTCACTCTATCTGACATTTGGACCTGAGAAAAACTTCCTTCTAAAGGAAAATAAACTGTCTAATGAAGCCGATGAATAAACAGATTTCTGCTTCTCACACAGCTCTGGATTTAAAGTACATCTAAATCTAATATGACTATTTTCACTTAACTTTTAATGGTGTTACTATAAAGAAAATCAATCCTGGGGTGTTCTGGTAGATGAATAGTCTAGGATGCATAACACATAACTGCAACATCCCTCTTTGAAATATGGCGGAGTTTATGTGTCATTCCTCCTTTCTCTCCCAGTGTTTGCTTTCAATCCCTACTCACGTGTCAAATTAGAAAAAAAAATGCTAAAACAAAAAGAAATGTGTTGTTTTTTTTGACAAAATACTGGATAATTTATATTTTAGTAAAAAATAGAAAATAAAAAATTGAGTGCAATGTGGATATAGAGCATTTTGGGAAACACCTCTTCAATTTTGTCATTATGTCTGATGTTTTGGGTGAGAAGAAGATAAAACCCTTACTGAGGACATTCCTCTAAACCAAGACGACACCAAAGAAACATCGCACATCAGGTCAGTTGCACATTAACAGTTCTAGTCTGCAGTCCCGGTGCAGAGTGACACTATAAAACTGACTCCATGTTGTTACACATCTCATGGTCCTCCAGGTTGTATATGAACTTTGTCCTGTTGACTGGGTTCTGCGTGATCTCCTTGCCCAAATTGTCCAGAGTCACATTGGAGGCAAAGAGTTCGGTGGGAGTGAGGTAACCCTCGCTGTTCTTGATGTACTTCCTGTAGTTCTTTCTCAAACACTGCCACGTGGTGGTGTACAGGACGAAGGCTGATGACTTGAGGACGATGGCGATGCTGACGTACAGATGCCTGTAGGCCACGTTGTCATACAGCATGCAGGCTCCCTTCTCGCCGCAAACCGAGCTCCAGAACAGACAGGTGGAGTCGATGCCCATGCCGAAGATCAGAGGGGGAGGGATGAAGCCTGAAAGGGGGTGGGGGTGGGGGTGGACAGACAGCAGGTCAAAAGGTCAAAGAGCACTAGTTTGAGTTGAGGTCTACTATCTTCATAGAGAAGCCGATGAAGTTCATTTCATCCAAGGTAAAAAAAATTGCTCTGAAATTTACATGACAGAGTAAAACTTCAGGGCAATAACAGGTAGAACAAACACAGCAGTGTGAGACTCATTACAGAAAGTGTACCAATATGAATGGAATTAGAAATATGCTATTTGAAGTATACTACAAGACTAATGTTAATGTTTCTTACCTATAAGTCTCAGGAGCAGGAACAGAACTCCAAGGGCGTACGATTTAAGCTCTGGACTTACGGTTCTGAAACAGAGCAACGATTGGGATGAACAATGTGTACTAGTGATCTGAATGCTGCTACAAGGCACTACACAGACTACAGGTTAGGGGTTCCTTTGCCACTAGGGTCAAGAATATTTCTGGTTTACTGCAACTTGGGACTGGTTTTGAACTTATGGCCATTGTTTCTATTGGTCATGATATAATCATTCACATTAAAGTCGTTGCGGAGTTCTGGGGATGCAGCAATTATTATTTCAGCCGGAAATCTGAAATCAGTCAGGTTGTATAAAGCCAACAGTATAACCCTCACACTACAACAAACTCCGTCTAGACAACATACGCTAAAAATCACAAAAACAATCTATATACTTAAGTATTTTATACTAACAATAAATTATACAATATGTGGAATGTCAGACATCATTATGTCGGTGATGTCCACACACATCTACTCCACTGTCTGTTCTGTACCCTACAGTGTTCTTTGTTATTTTATATATATATATATATATATATATATACAGTATATGTGTATATATATATATATATATATATATGCATAGAGAGAGAGAGAGAGAAATACTGACAAGGCAACATATATATACATATATATATTGCCTTGTCTGTCAGTATTTCTCTGTACCAGTGTCACCTTGACAAATCTCTACACTTGAGATTTCGCCCTTGATTGGTCATACATATCAACAGCTCCCTCTTGTGGAGTTCATGTATAACAGCAGTCTCATACCTGATGAGGATGATGACGGAGGGCGTCTGGGCCATCGCTCCGATCATGCTGCACACACAGATAACACATAGGAAGGTGAGGAAGGCCTGCTGACAGCCTGGACTGGGACACTTTCCTGGCAAAGCCACTGCATCTTCACTGTTGCTGGATATACACGTACAGCTGGTCAGGTTCTGACACAAAGACAGGGAGAGATTGGAGCTTAGTTACTCCTCTGTCTGTATGAATGTGTCCGGTGTCCAGAGTAGTCATTATATAGCTTATTTTGGTCAGTGTTACCGTCTCCACTCACTGGTTTGGTGCAGCCAGCGAAGCAGGCTGAGAGGTAGGTGACTCCATTGGAACCACAGACGGGGCTCACTGATGCTGTGTAGCAGTTACAGTTACTGATGCATGCTGACTCAGGTCGCTGCCAAGACTGCAATGTCCTGTGGAGGAAGTCAAAGGTCATATCAGAGAGGGTATATATGTACAATGTTCACATCAAACAAAGGCAGTAGCCTCATATTTACTGTATAGGCAAGAGAGTGGTATTGATCTTCTCATCTAAATCTTGGCAAGAAAGCCAGTGAGCATATTTCCCAAAATGACCAGCTATTCCTTTAAATGTTGCATTAATACATTGGGCATTATAGTAGAGAGAAATTATGGAAAGACTAAAGTAATAATAGCTACAACTCATCAAGAAAGTTGCATGTTTGGAGAGGAAGTCATATATAACTAGAATATGTTTCTTATAAAACTGCAAATAAGCATATAAACCTGAGGAAAACAACAATAAGGCTCATATACAAGTAGAAAGTCAGACTCCTCAGTCACATCAGCAGGTTATCACTCTTACTCGTTGCCATAGGCCACTGTAACCCCTGCGACAGGTCCAGTGTCACACCCCAAGAAGAGAAAAGAGACGTAGCAGGCAGTGGACACCAGGTTGACCAGCATGGCCATACGGACAGCACCCAGAGCAGACAGGTTCAGCTTCTTAACCAGCAGCCCTCCGAGGAAGATACCCAGACAGGCACAGGGGATCGCCGTCATACCTGGAGAGATAAAGACAGGGATGTCCACTGTTTCCCTAAAAGTTGTCCTATTTTTCCATAGTAGAGATTCTTGTACTGCACAAGTATTGTCATTATAGTCCTTATTTTTTTGATTTGTATAACCTAAGTTATTTGTAAGCTTTGTTATTGGTACATAGCCAGGATTAGCACTAACAGCTGTTTACTTACCAGTCTAGAAGAAATGCTGCAGGTTCAGCACCAAACTTCATTCCTTTACTCAGCAAGAGCTGTCTGCAGCTTTGGAAAGCAACAATATTGTTTTGCTTCTATTTCTATCATTTTTTTTTCTCCTACTGATGTTATCATGCTAACCAGCTAACTCTGGTCCAGTCGGCCCATTTCGTCAGTGTCCGACACTGAGTCACTGTAGTGTCCAGTCTAACGCTGAAGAAGTAGGGCTGCTCAGAGGACGCAATATAGTCTTGAAAATGCAACCATGGCTGAAGCTCTTCTCAAGACTGGTAAGTAAACAGCTGTTAATGCTAACTTTGGCTAGCAATAGCAAAACTTACAAATAGCTCCTTTAACAAGCTTCTTCTGCCCTGATGTTTTAATGGTTAAACAAATTGATTGTTAGACACAACAAAAAGGCTTTACCCAACAAGACAATCAGATATGATTATGACCTGCCTACCTAGCAGCTGATTGGCTGAGGAGGTGGTAAGGTTGAACTGCTGCTCCAGGTATTTGCCAAGGAAGGCAGCAAAGCCAGCAACTACAGCTATCTCCATGCAGGCTGCCAGCGTGATGCAGCTGAACACTGGATTAGAGAGTAGGTGCCTGGTTACCCGGGGGATTACTGAGTCAATGATGAAGAGAAAAAAAAATGTTAGAAAAGATAAGGATATTTTGTTTCAGATGGCTTCACACTTTTCACCATCTGCTCCCTCTGTTCCCTCTTACCTCTCAGATGCTCACAGACTGAGAGTCCGCTGTTCATATCAAAACCATGAATGGCCCCGTTGGGTTTAGAGCCCTGGTATTCCAGGGTCAGGGAAGAAGGCAGCATGGCCTGCTCACTCTCCCCTCCACCGTCCATGTCCTGCTCGTCCAGCGCCTGGGGGAAGCCGAACATGAAGAGGGCTGACAGGAAGAGTAAGGCACCACAAAGGAGGAATCCGCCCCACCACGCCCCGATCCAGCGAGGGTCATCTGGGGTGATGTCCAGCTTACCTGCACAGGAGGTGGAGGGAATTTAGCACAATGATTGGCTGCTGAATGATGCAGTAAGATGAAATTTCAGAGATCAATGTGAAGAAATTGGGTTCCACTGGAAGTACATTCTGCCTGTTTCAAAATTTTTAATATTTTCACTTTGGTGTAATGATATTCTTAATTTTCCCAAAAGGTTCAATACAAATATACTAATGCACAGGGGAACAGTGTAAACAAAGAATAAATGACAACTCACTGGTGTCAATGAAGACAGCATCAACATAGACTTTGGTACAGACGGAACCTAAGATGAAGCCACAGGCCGGGCCAAACACCAGCGTGGAAAATAAAATACCTGCAAGACAAGGAGGGACAGAAGAATATACAATATCTGTCAGTTAAATGGAAGCAGCAACAGCAAAAACATAATTCAGTGTTAGTTTCATAACATCAACGTTTATTTTTGAATTATTTTCATTTAGTTTACTTTAGCTGAGCTGAGCTGTAAGTGCTTTTCCCCTGATCTTTCAGCAGAGGGCAGCATTGTATAAAGACTGTAAAGTGTTTATAACTTGGCCCTTTTAGTAAATATATTGTATATTAAGATAAGATAAGAGGCGAAACGTCTTCCACAGACAAATACAAGTCCAGTTGCCTTCGATTTAATTTGAGAAAGAGATAACAATGACCTGGACGAATGAGAACTTTCACAGATAAATATATTGTAACATGAAGCTTCCTACCAGAGACCACTCATGTTGTTAAATCTACTGTATGATTGGAAACCAAATACATTCCATTCAAGGAAAGATTTGTAATGAATCCATGCCAAAGGACTTTAAATTTCACCAGATGTCTCCCACTGACAGATTTATTCACCGTCACTGTAATATGCAGCTCATAGGTTGCTCAGGGTAATTGATCTAAGATTAGATTATCCATCAGGATCATAAATAATCAAGCAGGAAATGGCTTCTTAGTGTAAGAGCAGAAGCACTGACACGCAGCTCTGGTTGACTTCCTCTTCTGTGCAAATCTGCCCCGCTTTGGCCCAGAGGCTGAAAGGTTTCCAATAAGCAGCAGACTGTGCAGGACTATGTGTGTATGTGTGTGTGTGTGTGTGTGTGTGTGTGTGTGTGTGTGTGTGTGCGCGCGCGTGCGTGTGTGTGTGTGTGTATATGTGTGTGGCAGTGAAACTCAGCTATCCATGCTGGTGGTAAGTGGAACAATAGGAGTGAGCTCGGAGCCCGGAGCAGTCGGTTTCTTTGTGAGGGATGTAATGATCAGTGCTGTGGTTATCGCCAGTGATGAATCTGAGAACAGAGAGGCTGATTCATTCCTCATAGTGTTATCAATGGATTTCTATAGATGCAGAGAGATTTTGATTTCTGGTCGTCGTTTGAAAAACTGTTTTTGAAAAACATTTTTATTCCTTTTCCTTTATAAGAGACATACAGTAGAAAGATGGACAAGAAAAATGGGGGAAAGACAGACAGGACAATTCATGATCAGCCTTAGCCCCATCTATAATTCTGTAGACAGATTTTCGGCCGTACAAACACCCAAATATAATAATAATAATTAGTAATTCTAATCACTGCAGTCAAAGGTCCCAGAACTGGTCCCAACCAAAACATATTGGTTTCATATGCATAAAGCTGGACACTAACAGTCTTGTAAAGACTTTACAACACTATCAGTAAAATAGTTAGTAGGCCTATAAAACCAGATTCCACATTGTCCTGTTTTCATGCTGATATTTTTTTTAACAAGACAGAGGTTTTGATGTAATGTTGACACCACATATTCTGACTTAGGACACATTATTCCAAGGTAATGCAAACCTGGCACTCACACCAGATAAACAGCCTAGATTGGCTACTTTTGAGCCATGGATTGAATGGATTGTATTAGTGTAAATACTGGATTTTGGTTTGATGTAACCAGCCATTCTGCCAAAGGTATGTTGACTTCATCAATGTGAAATTCCTGATATCACTGACTCGGAATAATTATTTGGAGGCTGATATGAAAATTCTTTCCCAGCTAAAGGCTAATTTTAGCATGCTAACATACACTGAGTAACAATGCTAACATGCTAACATTAATAAGATACATACATGTTGGAGTGGATGATGCTGTCCTTTGCATGCTCCACCGGGCCCATTCTTACTTGGATGAGCAAGGTGGTTACATGAGGATTATGTTCTTTGATTTCTCAATTTAACACCATCCAACCCCCCATTCTTAAAGACAAGTTGGAATGATGGGGGTGGATCCCTGCTTCACGTCCTGGATTGTGGATTACCTGACAAGACGACCACAGTACGTCAGGCTGGGTAACTGTGTCTCAGGGACAGTGATGAGCAGCACTGGGGCTCCACAGGGGACTGTTCTGGCTCTGTTCCTGTTCACCCGGTATATGGCGGACTTTAAATACAACTCTGAGTCTTGCCACATCCAGAAATACTCGGATGACACAGCTATTGTGGCGTGTATCAGGAACAGGCAGGAAGAAGAGTACAGGGATCTGACAATGGCCTTCAGTGAATGGAGCGACAAGAACTGCCTCCTTATGAACACCTCCAAGACAAAAGAGATGGTCATGGACTTTCGGAGGTCTAGGCCCACCCTTCAGACAATCAACATTTGAGGGAAGGACTTTGAGGTGGTGCACACTTATAAATACCTAGGTGCATGCAGCAGCATGTCCGCTATGGACACAAAGAGACTGGACAAGCTGGTAAAAAAGGCTGGGTCTATGTTTGGCAGGAGTCTGGACTCACTCAGGACTGTTGTGGAGAGATGCATGCAATGTAAGATGGAGGCCAACTTGGATAATACCAACAATCCTCTCCACAACATTCTGGCAGGACAGAGAAGCAGCTGCAGCAAACGTCTCATCTCACTGCGCTGCAGAACAGAGAGGTTCAGGAGATCCTTTGTTCCCACTGCCATCAGGCTATACAACACCTCAGCCAAAGGAGGTGGACTAATCTAATTATTATTGTTTATTTATTATTAACTGTTATTATTATTATTATTATTATTATTATTATTATTATTATTATTATCAACAATGGGCTAATGGACACATGAATTTCCCCCAGGGGATAATTCAAGTATTTGGTCACAAACCAAAGAATTGTGCATGCTGAAATTTTGACCTGATAATGACATAAGATGAATAGGTACTACAGACTTGACTTTCTGAACCAAATGTCATGGTAAACATGTTGATATCTGAGAGTCTGGACCAAAGAGGTGCACTTCTTATTACTGGTTGTTAACACTGCTAAAATGTACAGTATGTGCAACTTGAAATGGAGTAGTGTAAGGTGTAAGGTGTAAAGGCATGACTCGGTGTTACTACCCATTGTCTAGAGAAAACAATATAATTCAAGACTAAAGACATACTGTAGCTGTACTGAACTGTACTGTCTGACAGACTAACAGTAGTAAAAGAGTGGGATGAAAAGACAATTATTTCAACTACAAAATAATTCAAATAAAACAAAGATACTTTTTCCACGCTGAGTTGGTTTTTCACACCACATTTTAAATATGATGATTTTATGACTTCTCTGTTTTATGTGCTTAATAAATAGTGTATTATTATTTTTATTACTTTACAAATAATTGCTTTTAAGCTAAGAATAGTTTAACTTCAGTCATTCTCTTCCTGTTTGACTTTCTCTGTGAGATAGACACATTATGTTCATTTGAGCAGTCTGGTGCCAATGGGACTGAAGTCAGGTGACAGAGGAGGTCTGAGGTTACAGCTGGGCCAGCTCAACCACCAACCAATCAACATCCTCCTATCTCCTACTCTGCCTCCCACCAGGAGTCAAATCATAGGCAAACACAGGATAACACAGCTAATCCATACTGTATGTGATGCAAGCAAGCTGGCATACATGCACGCACACACGCACGCACAAAAATATGGCAGTGAACCAGTAGAAAATGTTGGGTGCCAGCCAATCCGTGAATCCGATCTACAGTACACCAAAGCTCCACATCCTCTAAACTTCACTGTGGGCACAACCACATTTACTGTGCCCCCTACATACTGGAATAAGGTAAGTGGCCTGGAGTGGCCTTCAAAGAGAAACAGCTGATGTTAATAGCAGCAATATGCACAATGAGGGAGATTTGCCAGTAACCTTTTTTATAGAAAAGACAGAAAGTTCATAATCCTATAGCAACAGCTGCTAGACATCCGTCAGGAGAAGCAGTCAGGACTAATGCCAGGCTGTTGTTTGGACTCCACAGTTGGTTCATCCAAGGCACAATCTTTGACTAAAACTGTAAAATTAAAGAAAATTTTAGCAATTGACTAAGACCAAAAATCAGTATTGTACTGTTGTCTAAGAAAGCCTGTGCAATGTGCAAAATAGGTAAAATCCCTCCAAAACCGTAAGCAATATTACTCTTTAGAAATATAACAAACTGTAATAGTCATTTCTCAAAACCATTTTCCCATATTCCTATTTTAACTTTAATTTTAGTTCAAATAAAAGTTGCTGCATTGTAATTTCACATATCTTGCAAACACCTGCATCCATGGCAACAATTTAGGAATTATGATGTGCGTGCATCTTTTAAATACATTAATTACAGAAATCAATGCCTCTGAGATTCATTTTCACAGGACTGGTTTGACTTTTGATTGCTCATTAGAGACCGACTGTAAATCTCTCCAGACTTATTGACTGTGCAGTGATAGCAGTTCTGCCTCAGTGTGAAGCGAGGATGAGATGCTCTCAGTGTTTTCAGTTGAGCTGCACTTATGAAAGGACTGAACTGGGAGGAAGGACTGGAACATGCAGTCAGCAGAATCAGCTACAGGGAGATGGTCTTGACCGTAAGCCTCTGGGACTGATCCTCCAGAGAAAGCTAATTTAGCAGTGACGGCACTATTTGTTGGTACGTGGATAGAAAAACACCTGTGCAAGAAGGCAGCAACAAAAGACTTTAATATTAGACACTTCTATTTCAAAAAAATATTAACTACAGTCATTCTGGGGTAAAAATATATTATTACATTAACTTACTCACCTCAGCCTCATCCAGTCTGTGCAATTTGTCGACTTCACTTATACATTTACCTAATTATCCTATCATACCTCTATTCATTTAAATGTAGTTCTATCAGTCATTTTCAAAAATTTGTAATATAATTCTTAGATTTCTAACCACTATTTCTAACCATGTACTTCAATGTCCAAAACAATTTTTAAGTCAAATCATCTTAGCCAATTAAACTTGACATGCAAAGTGGAGATCTCATACACACATAGGCTATTCAGCAGTACACGATTTTCCCTGGAGATGCTGCACATTATAAAATATTTCCAGAGAGAACCTTAATGGATTCTCATCATTTCTATGCAAAAATCAGACTGCTGTTGTATCCTCCTTTGCACTATTTCATACCTGCTGTTTGTGGGTGCTGTGACAGTGAACACAGACATCAGGCCAGCAGGAGATAAAGGTCAAAGTACCACAGTCTTGCCAGACAAGAAACTCACAAAACATGATTTTATTTTCCCTGGCGTACTTATTCCACATCCCTTTGGCATGAGGCTATCTCTGCTGAAGTGACTTTGTGTGACAGAAATGTATAATTCACAGGATCACTTATTAAAGTGCAGATGATTTGGGAAGACTTGGGACTTAGAGATAACTCAGATATCCATGTAACACTCTGGCAGCTTAGTCTTTGTGTGTCTGACCCAGCCATTTGGAAATGTCAGGCAGAGACACTCCACGTAAGCCAAGAGCTTGTACAAGATCTGACAGCTCCTCCTCGTTTAATACCACATATAACATAGGCCTGAAGCTTGGCCTGAGCCTGACACAAGCTTCTAAAATATCAATATCAAAATTCTGTTAATTGTACATTGATTACAGCACAAATGCAGATACACACAATAAAAACAAGCACAAAGAGTAACGCCAGACCAGCAGCTTGCTAGATAGCTTACCATATTAATGAGAATTTGAGGAGCAAACGATGCCTGGGAGAACTTTAACACTCCTCTATGTGTGGTCGTACGCATGATTAGTTATGCTTGTTCCCAATTTTCTTTCTACTAATTACCTGAAACACAGGTGCATCATATTGCAATCCAATAGCACAGAGTATAACCAACATGTCACAGTATAATGCAGTCCCATACAACATCACTACAAACTACAGCATCCAAAAATTCAATTGTTCAATCAAGTACTTCTTGAACAAAGTGTCATATTTCCCCCACTGCACCCCCCCACAAACATTTTCAACAGGCATCAAAAGAAGTGTTTCTATGTTTTTTTATTTATCTGGATTTTTTATTTTATTTTATTTTTCATATTTTATTTGTTAGTTAATTTTATTATTATACAAATGATATTTTATTTCCCAGGGTAAAGGTCTAAATGCTCTTATAGAGTTTCAAAGACTTCTTATCAATAGCTGAAATATATTATAATCAATTCTTATACTTATTATTTTAATTTGCCACATTTCCCTCCTGGGATTCAATAAAGTTTCTTCTTATCTTTTGTCAAAGTAGTTAGGGAGCCAAAAACCTCAAATTCCCAGTAAAAATTCCTAAACGATAGCTAAAGCCCTAATTACAATGTACAATGAGCTCTAATTTACTGATGACATTTAAAACCAGGAATGTGGTGGAGGGTAGCTCAGTTTACCCACCTTTATTAAAAAGGTAGGACCAAGCTGATTTGTACAAAGTGCTGTTAGAATAACAATATAAATCAATATATAAAATATGGTGTTCAAAAGAAGTGGCCACCTGGTCCTTTTCTGTTTAATATTGTTACATTTTCTCTAATAAAAATAAATAAACAGTGGCACACTCAGAGGTGATGAAAAATGAAGCCTAAGCTGACGGCAGCACTTTCCCTTCGTCTGTGTTCTATACCCAGCAGTAATGAGTGCAGCAGAGGCAAGGTCATACTGTGTGAGACAGCGCTCCTCTACCTGCTCACACCTGCCAGCACATGAATAATTTCTCACTCAGACTCGCATTATGGCACAGTTCAATCACTAGCACTTTGTATCTTGGCAAAGGTGCTCCTAAAAGGTGCACACATAAAACATCCTGGGCCGGTCTGAACGGACAGTGTGTGCTGAGTCAGCGTCCATTCCTTCCTCTGCTGTCCTACAGTGGAAGAGTAATAACTGCACTGGAGTAAAAACATTTTTGCTGCAGTGGACTCTCAACTTGCAGCCTCACAGCGCTTCATTATGTGCATTACAGCGATGAATAGAGTCTTAGATATGAAGCAGGAAGGGAGAAGCTGACCCAGCGGCTGCAGAGCCGGACCCCTCTGGAGGCTGCTCTTTTCCTTTACTGTACTGTAATGTACTGTAGGTTACTGTACTTTACAGCTCTGTAATTTAATGTGTTGTTGCTGCCATTTGGCACTCCGGCGCACGTTCTGTAACATTTCTCTTGTAGCTCAGTCTGAGCGCATGTATATGATAATGGGAAGGTCTACGTGGGGTATGCAAGTTTGTCAAAGAATTCTTATTTACTTACATTTCTTTTAAACCAATTCTGGACAAATTATGGATTGTATTGGATTGTATTGGATGGATGGTTATTTTGTCTTACTGCATAGGTGTAATAATAACGGTGACTTAGCAATGATGCTAAATAAATTATAAATAAAATATAATTTTGACCTGATGATGGCACTAGATGAAAACTTGAGGGATCATCGAAATTACTAAAGTTCATCTCGAGGGGAACTTGAACATGTATCAAATATCAAGGTAATCCAATAGTGGCTGAGACATTTGACTAAGAACCGCAAATGTGATCCTCATGGTCGTGCTTGAGGAAAGGTCATGAGATCACCAAAGTCATTGACAATGCATTGTCTGGGAAGCATGAATATCTGCATAAAATTATGTATTGCCAGCAATGAATGTAGACAAGTTGAGATTTATTGATATATTTCAATTATTTCACTGGATAACTGAAAACTATGATCTGCTGGTGGCACTTGATGAAGGTCAGAATCACCACCACCAGTCGTTAGGCTTCGTCCTTAGGAGACCATGGGCCCTATATTACCCCTGGTACACAGTGGTGCAAAGTAAAACTTAAGTGTCTTTGCTAGTGTCAGGCCGACATAGTTGTCATTTTCCCGTCCAGTTCCCATGTTGTTTAAAAGGCAAATACACCTGCGCCCATGTGAGCGCCCATGGGTGTGTTGGTCTGATGACGTGTGATCAGGCATAGTGCTGGCGCATTGCTATCTTTAGGCAGCAGAAAGCATTTGCACAATTGACCAACAAAAACCATGTCTGAGGTCAATGGTGCAGTATTTCAAATATTTTCAAGTTATATACCTGGAAATAAGTTAGCATTTTTCCACTTCCTGTTCCCTTGACTCAAAGTCTATGGGTTTTTTGAATGTGTTTTTGGTTAGATGACTGAAATAAGGTCTGTGGTTAACACAAGCTCAAGACATTTTCACGTTTTATTCTACGACATAAAATACATCAGTATATTTTCCAGATCTTATTTTCTGCAGTCATCCAAAAGCCCATGGAAAAATCAAGTAAAATCACACACAAAGGTGTTGGACACTAAATGAAACACACACAACATTTAAGAAAGAATAGGCTGCAGTAATGATACAGAACAGATACATAGCAGGCATATGCTGAGGGACAAGTGTTAAGTGTTTCCTGGTTTGCTCTTGAGTAATCCAAGTGTTCTCAATCTCTCAATCAGGCAGTATTGATCCATGTGGGGTGAAAATGTGGCCACAACAGAGCAGCCTCTCTGTCTATCATCTGGTTTGTTAGCGAGCCCACGGAGAGCTGCTATTTTAATATTTAATAATCTGGTTAGATGTTTGCTAAACAACTCCTAACTGCTTCTCTGTCACGTTGCATTATTCAGGGGGTTTTCTTACAATGCAACTGAGTCTTCACACGTCAAGCTTGTCAAACAAACCCACCGCCTGGAGACTGGGAGACAGAAGCAGCAGAAATACTAGGCAGCACGTAACACATACATACTGTATAAAGACCGGTCTCCATGCAATTACAGAGCCACAACAGACGACCCAGCAGTCACATTGTAGGAGGTAACCATGGCGATCAACATGCCTCGATTGTCAAAAAAAAGGGAGTAGAGAGAAAAAAAATAATAGCCTGTCTTTAAGTGTCAATGGAAGAAGCTTGGTGGATGTTATGAACGAATGGTATGGATTGGCAAAGGCCACTTCGCACTGAACCAGGACAAACAACAGTGGGCTTGATAACAAATCTGAGTCACAAATGTCCAAAATGCAGAATGTAAAAATTTTCATACTAAGTAACAACACAAGACTCAAGAGTGAGAAAAAATAGCAACAAATGGTGGTACCTCTGAGGTTAAGAAACGTCCTTGGTTGACTGACTAGACTGTCAGATCCAGTCCATCACTGGGCTAACATCAACAGACAAACGCAATCAGATTCAGACTCACAGGCAGTTCTGACGCTTAAAGTCCAACTGAAATCACAGTTAATCATTTCTTTTTGCTGTCAAAAGTCATGATAGAGTATTTTTTACAGCTGTAATATTTTGGCATTGTTGGTTGTCACGATTGGCATGAAACTGTGTGCAGACGTTCATAGTTCCAAGAGGATCAATCCTACCAACTTTTCCTCTGTCACCATTAAATTTTGTTCAGACATTCAGAAAAAGCTGGAAAAAAAACATGAAATTAACTGCAAACTTTACACAGAATTATTTTAGCAAATTATTTAATTAATTATTTTCAGTTTTTTTTAATAATTATTTTAGTGTGATTTTAATTATTATTTGTTCTACTTATTATTTTTGTGTGTGGACCCAAGGAAGACTAGAAAACACTGTGTGGAACCAAATATGGCTCCAAAGAAAGAAAGGGAGAAAGAAAGAGAGGAAGCATGAAGGAGATGAGATTCAGGAGCAGGACCCTCCTGAAGAGGCAGCCTTGATAACCACCGAACCGCTACTGTATTGTAAAATGTTTCTTCATTAGCTATTACTTAAGTTCTTTCTCATAAGGATTAAATAAGGTATTTTAGAGATGTTAAATGTGTGATTTTGCTAATGGATTGTCACATTATAACACATGATCATATTCAGTGAAGACCAGTGCATTCCTTTACATCTTCTACAATAGCATGGGAATATCAAGTGTAACATCAGGCATCTGGTATGAGTTGGCCTCTAGCCAAGCGGGGGGTAGGGTGGGTTGCTGGGTGCTGTGCAAGCCTCGTGTGCACTCCTCCCTCTCCTCCATCCTCTGTCCATCCCTTCCTCCCTCCCCACCTCCTCTCCTCCTCCCTGAGTGCTGCTGGCAGAGACTGTGCAGATCAAAGCATGCACAGAACAAACCGCAGGCCTTCTCACCCTGCAAGAGGTCTGCACTGAAACACGACTGGCCAAGGCCTAGCAGAGGAGACTGTGAGGAGGTGCAACTAGCCACATGGTAGCCAAAACCTAACTGTGTATTTTTCAATTCATCTGCAAGCAGATGACTTAAATATACATAAATAGGGCTGGATAAAAAATTGATTGACATATTGATTTTTATTTGAATGGTCCAATATTGATTATTTAAAGCCCAGATCAATCTTTGCATTTGTGCCTTTTCTCTTGTACATCTATGCTAAACATTATGTGTTTGCAATGGTTACAACATGCACAAATAGGTTCAGTAAAAAGCAGTGGTGGCTGCTGGTCTTATAATGAGGGGAAGCTCATTTTCGGCCTACATCATAAAATGTGTCCGTTTATTTATATGTAAATTTAAACAAAGACAAAGTCGCTGAGGATCAGTAACGTCTCCAGATCAACTCCGAACGACGGAATGAAAAACTTGAAAACTGCTCCGGTGGATGCTTATACTTCAAGATCGCTGATTCGCTCATTTCGCTGTCAATCAAAAAGGGACTCAGCCTCAGACAGATCATCCAATCATCATGCAGAAGCTGAGATCCGGGCCAGCCCACTGCCCCATAGACCCCCAGAGATGCTGAGCGTCCGATGGGCGGGACAAAGCCCAGCATTTATCCAGTGACCATCTAGTATCGCTGCAGTGGAACAACCCACTCTCTGCTTCCCCATTGAAGTCAGTAGACGCTCGGCGTCTACACTGTGTAAAGCACTATGGCGCTGCGGGGATGAATGAGAAGAAGTCGTGGCGGTTACCTGTGATAAGTAGCTGATTCTGAACAAAAGATAAACGTGTTCTAGCGCATATTTAGTCAATGAAATGTTCACACAACAGCACATATTTGACCACTTATTTTGTTGACATTTTAGGGGAAGCTGAGCTTCCCTTGCAGTCTTAGAGCAATCGCCACTGGTAAAAAGTAACAGAGATGACAGCTGGCTATAAGAGCCGGCTGGTGTCACATCAGTCTTGTAAACTGTAACTGAATAATTACAGTCTGTGGGTTTACAGGACTGTCATGACTCAGGATGGTTCACTGACTCTGACTGTCTTGTAGCCAGTCTAGAGATCAGTCTGTCCCAGTTGGTGAGTTAACACTAGCTAGCAGCTGTCTGCGGATATCAGACTGATGTCAACACAAACACAGCAGATGAATTACTGACTGTTTTGCACATTCAGCCTTAAAAAATATAGATGTATCATGTTTTACTCATTTTACATTTGCCAAGAAAAATAAATCCTTGGCCCACAGTTTCCTAAAAAGGAAATATGTTTACAGTTTAGCCTTTAAGTGCTCAGGATAGATTCTGATCGTATTGGACTGAATCAAATGGAAATTATTCAATTCTGGACTTTGTGAATGATAATCCAATCAGAAGATCAGTGCTATGCCCAGCCCTTTGTATAAGCACTTTGAGTTATAATGTGACTGTAATTTTAATAGTATACATTATGATACAATAATTAAATGTAGCTGGAAAATTTGCAGCTGAGTTTGAACCACAGCAGGTAAAAATATGAAATTTCAGGGCTGATAACAATAACCAGTAATTACTGATACCATGCCAATAACCTTGTATTTGCAAAAAGTGAAGTGGACAGAAAGTTAACTGTTCAGATCTTACAATTTTTAGAAACAAATTGCAGGTAAGGTCCTGTTAACTGGCAATTGAATCTGAGAGAGAATTTGTATGACTGAAAATCCCACATTAAGTTGATGAACTACAAAATACAACCTGCAGCATGTTGTTGCATAATGCACCACCTTCATATGGTTCCTTGCTGAATGCTACTCCCAGATTTGTTTGACCTGCAATATGATTATTCTTGCTGTGTTGGTCATGGAAGTCATGGAAGAAGTGCAGCTATTGTTAGAAACAGCTCCCTATTATCTGATGTAATTATTTACTGAAATCCTGATATCATAACAATAATAATAATTACATCTTCAGTCATCAGAAGATAATATATTGATCACCTCTGTATCATGCACCAATAATAATGAAAGAGGAAATCATTTATTGTTTTTTACATTGAAATATGCATTGTGTTTAGTGGTATTTCCCATGCTCTGCACCAACATCTTAACCAAGTAACCTACACATTACACTTCTATTTTTTTTTCTTTTCTTAGTAATAGCAGTCTCTCATTCTTTTCCTCTCGTCCTCTGTCTCATCCTCTCCACCTCCCCAGATGGAGCTCTGCTACTGGCAGGTCGCTGAGCGGTGAGCAGGAGCAGGAATGGCACACCTCAGTGCCTTCCTCTGTACTGTTGCCTTGGCAACTTAGGCAGACAGGCTGTAATGTGTGTTATGTCAGCCTCTTGGTTTCTGCTGTAAGTATAACCACAGTCCTCTGCTGCAGGCCTGTGAACATTTGCAGAAGTTGGGGATGAAGTGCTTTGCTCAAGGGCCCCTATCTGAGAGAGGTCACACACCAACAATGTCCC
The DNA here is from genome assembly GCF_002814215.2 of Seriola lalandi dorsalis. Classification (NCBI taxonomy): domain Eukaryota; kingdom Metazoa; phylum Chordata; class Actinopteri; order Carangiformes; family Carangidae; genus Seriola; species Seriola lalandi. Next base: position 3,580,752 of record NW_019525450.1, read on the forward strand.
TCTCAAGCGCTCACACAGGAAATATTAAATTATGAGTCAGTTCGTCTTTTCACAAGACTGCGTCTCTGACCTTCAACACACACTCCTCGATTTTGTCATAGCAACAAACTCATTTTCACAGATGCAACATTGTAATGCATCATAACACCATTAAGTAAAGAGGAGCAGAAAATAGCACACGTATTGATGGGCTGATGCATCCCATCACACATAACAATAAAATAACAAGGATATTTCCATCCACCGTCCAAACACATTATCTAAGCAGGGCAAAACTAAGTCAATACTGTGCAGTACAGTATCACAGAAACATGTCGCCAGCCCTGTTTCGTCTCCTAGATGGATTTTGCCAAAATACAATTTTTGTGAAATAAAATTGTGTACCAGTAGCTGGATAACCAGAATATACTGCATTTCCCTTTTCTGCCAAAATAAGAGCAAATGTGTTAATATATAATCCATAATGTGTTTCGTTCATGTGTATCACCTTGAAACCTGGTAATCTATGTATGGTTATTGTATGTGTATTCTACCTATTCTATTAATTCTATTACTCTATTAGTGATATTCTTATGTTGATCTGGACAGAAAACTTTGTACTATGACTATAATTTCTCCAAACCTGTGAGTCAGATTCACTTAACAGGAAGATGGACACACAGATACATGCGCACACAAACAGTGACGCTGCAGTACACATGATAGGTTTTGTCAGTGGGCTAGAGGAGAGGAGAGGCTATACAAGCAGGAAGTGTTGATCCGTATCTAGAAGAGGGGCTGAGCAGTTGGCATGAGCTGTGGTACAAACTGGTTGAAAATGTTAAAGAAAATCAGTCATCAACTGAAACGCACTATGCATTTACAGTAAATCCATAGACAAAAACATCACACTACTGGACACTCTGACTGACTGATCTCTGGGAAGTTCACACTTTAAAACATCACATACTATTGTGGGTTGACGTGTGACTCTACACGCATCCTGCAAGATTTTTGTCTTTTACTCTTAGACCCTCTGCTTAACCAACATTTGCAGTTGGTACTCAAACCAACACCCTGCCACAACCACTGCTTTCCGTTACCTGCTTTACTACATTAGCATAGCCATTACCATTTACCATTTGTCCAACTAATCATGACTAATTGTGATTCAGTGAAGATTATATCAGTAATAAGGTTTTTTTTTATATATATAAAACAATGGAAACTGCTTATAGTGATCAATTGCTTACATGGATCCAAAGCTTAGGACAGAATCATTCCTATACAAATGCTGTTTGGATCATTTGCTTATAGTAATCAAGACGTCTGCTTACATTCATCATATATTCATCATACACTGTGTCTTTTCATACATGGCAACATATGGAAAAAAAATGTTGTTGCCTACTCCTGCAAGTTGTCATTCTAAGAACTTACTTGTACAAGGTTTTTGGACTGCCACAGGGTGTAACGACTGCTGACGACTACTCCTGCTGGCTCACTGTGTGTGAGCTGTGATATCTTCACTGTCGTAACTCAGTGAGTTATTTTTATTTTTCTCCCATTCCTGCTCTGCTCACGTTTTGGGACTTTCACAGTGCGTAATTATCGTCCCCGCTCTGTCACAGCAGCAGGTTTGTTACGTGAGTGGAGTGCTGTCACCCTGACCACTCAGATGGGGCTTGGAGCAGGAGAGGGCTATGGCGCAGTTATTTTATCTTTACATCGGTATAGTGCTATGGGAACCTGTCCGTTTCATAATATAATGGTATAATAATCATCGGCTCACAGTGATCAATTTGACCTGGACAGACGTGATCACTGTAAGCGGTTCCCATTGTACTGTAATCATATAATCCTGAAACGAGCCTGTTCTCTGTTCATTAAGCAGAGTCGATCATTTAGTTCACACATGAATGATTAATGTCACAGTCATGTTTCAATTATGCATGCATAATCATTCCATTTACTATGATAGATATTGTGATTGTGCAGGTTTTATTGTGCCATTGGCCTTTGTTTCTCATTACTTCCAGCTAACTGGAATCACGAGTCAGCCAAATGCAAAAGCATGAAGGACTCAAACTGCTGCTGGTTGTTGTTTAGTTCAGGAATCAAGGATCTTCTGTTTTTATTGTTGCTAGGACCGACTCTAAATCATCCCCTTTGTTCATTATAACGTCAGAACCGGTGTTGTGGTCACAGTCAAAATTATTTTCTGCATGACTTATTTCACTGCACCTGTGCACTCCATCTTCAGATGAGGAAGGACAGACATCTGGTGTCACTGAGTGAACTGACATTTGCATCCAGCGCCATGTTCAACAACCTTTTGAGAACATGCCAAATTTGCATCAATAATATGTTAAAGCCTCAGGGCTGAAGATACCATTTCCTGTCAAATAATGTACTTCAGAGGAGGGGAAAAAAAAACAGCATGGTAGAACATTGTGGAGCAAGCCACTACTACTGCCAGGTTCAGGTTGTAGGTTGCCAGGTTGTGGTAACAGATGGGATGAAATTGTATGTATGTGTGTGGGTTGTGTGTGTCAAGCAATATGGCAACTTGAATTACATCAGACAAACATATAACACGCTTGAATCCATGTATGATGATTATTTATAATAAAGGTTGAAGGCCATGCAAATTACAGGAGTTTCCAGAAAGAAGCAACAAAATGGAAGGAGGCCGGGAGATTACCATAAAATAGAGAATACTGATGTGTTGGCAGCTATGCTATAGTGGTAGCTGAGACGCAAGAGGTCTGTGACCTGACCATACTGGAAGCAATTCAAAGAATGATGAACAACTGGCTCAACTTAAGGAACAAGCTAAACAGAGTAGCTCCATGATTGCTGGTTTAACTTAAGTGGCCCACTTCAAATTAATGAGCAAGAAAAACACAACAAGCACCCAGGTTAAGAAAATAAGGAGCTCAAAGAGAGGATCAGGAAGCAGGAAAGATACAAGATGCTGTGGTGTCTGAAACTTAAAGGTCTGATGGAGAAGAGCGACGAAAACATCAAAGCAGACATTGTGAAACTTATTAACAAGCTTGTCCCCAAGTGTGCCAGCTTGAAGAAGCCATGGACATTGTGCACAGAGTTAGCCGAAAGAAGGGCAACAGACATGTAGTTACATTGTTTGTGCTGAGCTTTATCAAAGAAGAGATATGGTGTAAAGATTTCTCCCCTGTGCAAGGAGAGAGGTATTTGCTTGGCCGGACTGGGAAACGAGTCTACCACCAAGAACCGCATGGTTACATAGAGGGTCGGCGGATTGGCTAAACAGGTGGAAGGTTTGATCTGCATACAGTTCATGCAACATAAGGGCATGGGACTATTTTGATTATTGTTATCATTGCAAAACTCGTCCCAATTCCAGTTTCGAACTGAAATGTTTAGTTGCACACTTTCATTTGCTTCGCTGAATGTGAAGGGTCTTAAAGACTTGGTTTTCTTTTACTACAAGAAACTTATTCTTCCTTGGATGTGAACTTTTGGACTAACCTGTGGGACGATCAAATACTATTTAGTCATAGAACCAATAGATCTGCTGGTATTGAACTCTGTTTCAAAGGGTTTCCAGGTGATATTATCATACATGGAAAAGACCACTGGTTAATGGCTGTCTTAAAACTTGAAAGTAATTTCTATTTCTATAAATTCTTTTGGAAAGATGTCAGAAATGTATTGTTTGAGGCAATGCAAGAATGCGTAGAGAGAAATGAACTAATGCTAAGCATGAAGCAAGGTCTAATTACACTTATTCCCAAGCATGACAAGGATAAAAGGTGACCAGACAATTTAAGATCAATTACACTACTAAACACTGACTATAAATTGCTATCTGGATGTATTGCAGCTGGAATGAAAAAAGGCCTGACGCAGATAATAAATGAAACAACGCAATTTGGTTTTCCCAATCAGAGATCGATTCACAAAAACATAAGATGGTTCTAGACCGGATGGATTTCTGTGATACACTTTTAGAGAGCTCATTGTATTTCTGGATTTCAACAAAGCCTTTGATTCAGTGTAACAACCTTTAATATTGGAAACTTTACATCAGTTTGGTTTTGGACAGAAATTTAGAAATGTAATTCATCTGTTATGTCAGGATACTAATAGTTCAGTACCTTTGGAACATGTACTTACACAAGATTTACGTTTAGGAAGGGCATTAGACAAGGTTGCAGCAGCTCTCCTTTATTATTTATAATGGTTGCTGAATTACTGTCCATGATGAATAAGAAGAATGGGACTGAAAACATGGACATAAATGGAAGACATTATAATCAAAGTTAAGTCAATTTGAAGATGACACAACATTATTTTTAAAAGATGAAAAACAAATTTAACAGTGCTAGACTCCATTAATCAATTCTCCAATACAGCATGCATGAAATGCAAAACAAATTGTGTTACATGATCAACTGACAACTGTCTAAGATGGAAAGTCTGTCAAAAACAATTTATTCTGACAAAATAAACAATATAAATTTCAGTTTTATCTGGAAAAACAAATGTCATTACTTTAGGAACGCTGACATGGTGATGAGTGTGAAAGATGATGGTGTGAATACCTACCACATGATACCCCTCCTAGGAACAACAGGTAGATTTTGACTAATAGGAAATCGTTGCTATTAGGAGCATGGATGGGAAAAGGAGTATGGGCTGTAATGCATTTGAGGGATAGGGAGGGTAATTTTTGTAATTATTGAGACTTTTGTGATAAATTTTATCTTCACTGCCCAACTAAAGAATATTATAAATTGGCAACTCCAGTTCCCCTCAAAACAATGATTCAACAGCTACTGGTGCAATAACATTTGTATCAGAATTAACGTCACTCTGTATTGATGGTATCAACTTAAGTAGCAAGCAGTTTATTAGAGATGTTTTATCAGCACTACCCTAATCAGCTGAAAAGACGAGGCAAAGAACATGAGGAAAAGATATTTATCCAATCCAATCCTCCTTAAGGCCAAAGAAATACCATTTCAAATTTTGAATGGCTGACTCTATCCATCCAATCACTTCTTACACAAAAGATTTAATTGGAACAACAACAACGTGGATTTTGTTAGAGGGATATTGAAATTGAAGAGCACATTTTCTTCCAGGGTGAACCTAAGAATTTTGTTTTAAAGCTAGCTGCAAACTAAAGAACCCACTAAATATGATGTTGGTTAAAGCTGGAGTACTTATGAAGAAGAGGGATTTGGATTTTCTGATGGACAATTTAATTACGTTAGGTAAGCACTTTATTCATAGATGTAACTTGTTAAAGCCCCATATCAACAGATAGAAGAATGAACTCTATTACAAGAGCTATTTGCAAAATCTCTTTAATATATGATGGACAGAATTGCCGGAAACTTTTTCCTCTATTGGACTTGTTTATGTTAGTTGAATAAGACCCCAATGCTGTATTTTGTTTTCCTCTTATTTGCCTTTGATACGTGTTTAATAACTGTAACATGCCATAAAGGTTGCACTGGTACTTGAATACTTTGAATAAAAAAATAGCCATGAAGATGAAGGTGTTGTTTGGTCCTGAGCTCAGTCTCTGAATCTGAATTGGTTTAAGTCTGTTGCTTGTTCCAAGGATTCCTTCCTCTATATTATTAGAAAGGTTAATAGCTTGGAAACCTCCTACTTACAACACATTTATCACACCATGATTGTTTCTGTGGTGTCTGTGGTCTTTGAGTAAGCTTTTAACCATGAGGGAACATTCTGTACATCATGGCGGAGCTGACTACAGTGCTTTTAGCCGGCAGAGCTCCTCTGCAAAAAGCTTTGGATTCAGTCAGTAATGGAGATGTTTCAGCTCGAGGATTTGGTAATAAAACATTATGTTGTTCATGTTAAAATGCAAAAATAACTACCATGAATACGGAATTGAGAATCTGCTCTGATGTCATGCTTGTACGGTAGCTCAGAGTGACTCACCTATATACAGTGAGGAGTCCTTCCTGTGGACATGGTCATCGATATAGGACACTCCCAGAGGCTGGACAGGTGTTGCTCCAATGCCCAGCAGAACCTGGGCTCCGATCAGCAGAAGGTACATCATGTTGGTGTTGGCTCGGTTGCCACATTTAAACCCAGAGTCTCGGTTTTCTGACCTGGAGATGTTGGAGCAGACGTCCCTGCCGTCCTCAGCGTGCCATGAGTCCCCGGCCTCGTACTCGTACTGATGAGTCAGGAACTCTGGCAGGGCTGATAGCAATGCCCCCAGGGCCATGACGATCCCCCCGCAGCCAATCAGGCGGGGTCTGTGGGCCTTGGCGCCAAAGTAGCTGACAAACAGGATGAGGGCCAGGTTGCCGATTTCGAAGCTGCTGGCTATGACGCCCACATCGGCACTCTGGAGGTTGAAGCGTCTCTCCAGAGTTGTTAAAACACTTACCTGGCAGAGAGAGAGAGAGAGAGAGAGAGAGAGAGACAGAGACAGCAGGTGTTATGAAGTGCTTTTACAACTAGTAGCCGTTTATGACTGCTAATTACATCATAATCAACCCACACCTTTTTAAGGCAGACTTATACACTTACGTTCTGTAATTATTCTTAAGGAAATATGAGTTTTGTAAATTTTCCATCCGATTTTAATGTTTGTGTAAAATACTGATGCACATGAGTATTTAGCTTCAGGTGTTATTCAGTAGAAGTAGATTGGAAATGCAGCCATCTGCCACTTCCTCAGAGCTTATACCAACATCAGCAACCTATTGATAACACACAGAAGCTGAGATGTTCTGCAGGGGGGGTGGGGGGGTGGGGGCTGGGGGTGCACATCCCCATACTCCTCCTCTCTCTCCCAAAACTACCCTGAGGCGAGCCTGACGCCAGCCTGGGAGAAAGGGATGAGTGCATGTGTGTGACTTCAGGCAACAAACCTCATGCAGCTGTTCTAATTATGCAGCGGGCACAAACACAATCTCACCAGCTGTTTTTCTGGGTGTGTGTAAGCGACGAGCTGGCCCCTTACATCAAATGTGCTCTGGTTCATCTGCAGGACCGACAGTAAAAGGCTGAATTATGTTCAACTTTTACTAATTACTCATCCACAGCAAAAGGTACAGTACATGTCCCAAGACAGAAGCAATTCAAGATAAAAAAGAAAAAGGAAAATTTAACCATGAACCTTTTTTCTGTACTGCTTATCCTGTTTGTCTTGTCACACCAAACTCCAACATTTTCAAGATAGCTTTTCTTTTCTTTTTTATGGTTGCAACTAATGATTTTCATTTTCATTATTGATTAATTGTTTGCTCTATAAAATGTCAGAAAATCATTAAAATGCCTGTCACAATTTCCTTAAGCCAAATATGATGGCTTTAATGTTTTATTATGTTTTTTTTCTACCAACAGTTAAGAACACAAAGATATTCGATTTAAAACAAACACAAGCTCCAAATTCTAACAATTTAGAAATTGGAACAAGGTAATTTTGGCTTGGAGAAATAATTAAACAAATTAATCAATTAATCAAAACAGATTTTTTTCTGTTAATGAATCAATCAGTTACTCAGCTAATTATTTCAGCTCTAGCAGGTTATATATAGCACTTAGCAGAACAAGACTGATCATTTCTAATTTGTTAAGGATTGTCCACAAGCAGCTCTTACTTAATTTAACCTTACAAAGGGTGTCCTGGTAGAAGCAGACTGTCTCTGGGTAAACTAATACTACATCAAAAATATGTTTATTAAGATGCTTTGGATTATATGACTGTTGAAGGAGAAAGAACTGAGTACTGAGCTCTCAGCCTCGTCATACATGGGCCTGTCCTTGGTATGTCGCCACCAGAGGTGTCTGGACAACAGTAACAAAGACAGACAACTGGCAGCCCCCCCCAACATACACACACACACACACACACACACACACACACACACACACACACACACACACACACTTTCCAAAAAAGGATGAACAATTTATAATTCACTTCTAAAATGGGCGGATGGCTGTCATGGGTTTATTATTCCAACTGTGGAACACTAACCTAGTTCTGTCACCATGCAGCAACACATGAGTGGGGGTGGGGGGTGGGTTCGTGGGGGGACTGACAGACGTCTCAGATGTTATCACTGCAAGTCTATTAGTTAAAATTATTTAACGTTTACTTTATCTTGTGTCCACTGTTTGTGCAGAATTATGACAAAGCTCTAATTCACAGCTCCTTGACATCAGAGGCTGTGAGGACACAGTTCAGAGGTCACAACACCTGGACGACAGAGGAAAGATTTAAGGTTGTGGCCCTGAAAGATTTCTGCATGGCCTCCTGGAGAACAGCAGCTTTTCAACACCTATATTTACAGACGATACAAATTGTTGCAGAGAACAGACAAAAGAGAAAACCTGCTGCCCTTTTCAGTTTGTTATGCAGGTGCCGCTGTGCTGACAGTGATGACCTTCAGTCATTAGAGCTTTCTCCTGTGCCAAGGATTTAATTTTTAGTTCAGTTTACTGTCATTTATTTGTAAAATATATGAATAAATAGATTAATAAATAATAATGAGCCACTAAAGACAGAGGAGAAAATACATGCACACTGTGAACCAGGAAAGTGGCTGAATTAAAAAGAGAGAGACGATAAAAGATGATGACAAACTGTATTTTATACAAGAGAGGATAGATTGTAGTGCTTTTGTCTGCAAAGGGATTTGCTAAAGGTGCACTTTTGGTCCAGGATGATGCTTTAGAAGAGAAAAGTTCCACTGCAGGAAAATACTAATGCACTTTGAATTTAAACCAAAATGTGAAGGTGTACAGTGTCCTGGAGCTCGGCCCACAGGGTTTAGCTTGTTAATATTTTTCTCTTCCAAACAAAAGCTGCATCAAAATAAAGGCTGTGTGTAATGACAGTCAAACCCTGACCTTTCACCTTGCCCTTTTCAAAATGCTTCCTTATCTTTGCTGGTTTTACTGAGCTTAAAGAAGCATTTGTAATAATCTATACTATCTACAGTAGTATATAGAGGGAAACTCTAACTTCTTAAGTAAAGGTGTTCTGGCCCTGAGATAAGTAAAGGTAACTTTCAGTCCAATTCTCTTATGAACCTACAATTATTTGTAGTATCAATACACTTATCAGAGCAACTGGCTTCAGTCAGGGAACTAACAATCCAGAATACAATGGCATCTTTCATATTCAGGTAGATTTACATTTTACATACATTATTTTTGTTATCTATTTGAACATTTGCTGAACTGACATCAATCTTATGACATCAATGCTTAGAATAGCACGTGATGTAACTGTCACAGTGTTAATGAGAAAAAAAATGGAGCAATCTTTTCTGAAAATACAATATAAGCTGCTGTCGCCTCTGTTGTGGTGATCACGTCATCCCCTAGGCCTGTATCCTCCAGTGTCAAAGGCCTCCTGCATTACTGATGGACATGGATGCAGAAAGAGCCGGCAGGTTGGATCAAACCTCTTGACCAGTGTTTCGTAACCCGCTCCCCGGCAGACCATCATTATTCGCATATAAAATTCTCCAGCAACAACGTGGAGCCTACGGCCGCTGTGACGCGCTTTGTGTCATGCAGATGGTGCATAGGCCTGATGGATAATACGCAGCAACTCATCAATCAGTGAAAGCACCGCGTTCCTTGGTTACTGGAGGATGTGACTATTTTAATGTGATCAGAATAATATGATTATTTACCGCAGCAGCTGAGACACCGCATCGTTACTCACTGTCTGCCTGTGCCTGTTTGAAGGGCGCTGCGTTAACCCGATGTTACCTGAGATATACTGAGATACGACGTTCCTTCAGACCGTCGTTGAGGCTGTTCTGTGGAAACTCACCAGATAGGCGCCCACGGTGCCCTGTGCCAACATGAGCGCACATTCCGACACCAGGAAAATCTTAATGTTGGAAAAACACGAGGTCTTCTTCTGGTTGTCATCCTGCTCCGGGTCGTCGGTGCTGCTCCGCTCGGTGCAGATCTGGTTTTTAACCTGCATCCTTCGGCTCAGGCTCCAGTCGGGTTGGACGGCATGAAACTGAACGGGTCCGGTCCGGCGGAGCGCATCGGGTTCTGATGACGAGCTGCACTGCAGAAGAAGTGCGAATCTCCTGTCAATAGCCCGTCTAGGCTGGAATATACAGCGAGAAATGCTGCTGTCCACTCAGCATTACGCACAGTCCGTCAGCGACCTCTCTTCACCGCCTGTCCAGCCAGTGCGTATCGGCTACATCATATTTAAATACGTAGGTTACGCATGTATATGTGTGACGGCTTCTAAGACCCGACGTAGAATTACAGGACGCTATTTCTCCACATCCGGGATGTTACATCTCCTCCCTCGACTGGTGCCGACTAGTTTTGGTTTCTGAGCCCGGTTCTGATCCGCAGCTCTGCATACTGCAGGCTGTGGTATGTTGCTCCTCCCATTCAAAGACCAAAGCAGGACGAGAGAGGTGTAATCTCTCTCTCCCTCTCTCTCTCCGTTCCTCCCCCTCTCCTTCAACGTTTTTCTCAACATCATCATTTTACCTGTGCACACGTTCAGCTTTTGTCATTGCCACAAAGATGCAACATCTCATCAGTTGACTCACCGAAGTATCCAGCAAAATCCACCACGAGAACAGATCTGCTGGTCGTGTAATGACATAGCACAAATTGGTTTTATTTCTTCTTTGTTATTGCTGCGAACGCAACTGCTCTTGTGTGTGTTAGTGCAGCTGATTTTGCACATGTAATAAATATCTGAAAAAAAACAAAAACCCGTCATCATCTATATATATTTATATATTAATTAATTATATTTCAGCCTCTAATTGTGACTATGTAGAATTTCAGTAACAGAAAAGATTCATTTTATTTCCTAGTGAAAGAAAAAGAGTCATAATGCATCTTTACCACATATTATTGGCATGATCTGAAATCCATTCAGAGCTGATAGTCTTGCTGATTTAACTTAATGCAGCACACTTTAATTTATAATATGTACACACAGCAAGCACAAGCGCAAACATATTCTTATGCTTAAATAAGTCTCTCAAAAAAGTGCATTGGCAGCTGCTCCCCCTCCCCCTGCATGCCAGTGTTATGTTATGTTACTGTAATAGTAGCTTTAGCTTAGGTAATCTAGCTTCATGCTTGACTGAAGTGTACTCAGCTGGCTTTAGGATGGTTAAAAATTCAACACTTGCCACACAAGAACTCTATTACACACATCAGCGGCCCACTGTGTTGTACTGCTGTAGCTGTTCTACATGAAAACATTCACTATTAAGTAGTATTGTATCAGCGTGGACAAATGCTCAGGGACCACTACAGTCTGCACCATATTTATTTCATGATTTCTAATGTGCACTTTAACCTTTAAGCTGCTATATTTTGATACCTAAGGTGGTATGATTTGAAGGTTATTTTGGTTTAGCTTATCGTTATGGAGTAAATGTTGACTGAACAATGTAATGGCTATAGAATAATGCCACAATCAACATTTACATTGGTTCCCTGCTTTCACAATGCAGTTCTGTCTGCCAGTGTGTGCAAAATCTCCCAGTGAAATGGTCACTGGTCTGTCACCCACAGGTTGTCACATGGCTCTAGCATGATTTTCACCACCTGTATTCCCTAATAAGGCTATTACATATCTTTCACATACATGCGTGCAAAGTCCATTGGGTACCTAAACCTAAACTTCATCTCATGCCTTAACTAACTCACGTTGAGGATCCTCCTTGAATTTTGTCGTATTAAAGGTGCTGCATACCATCTGTCCCTGGGACTCTAAGGGGCTTCAAACCCTTGAATGTTTACATCCTTGTACACTACTATCAATAAGAGGCCTGCTATAACCTTGGTTACTACAGCTACTGATGGGAATGGAGCAGCTGCACACTAATGAGGCTAGAGATAAACAATGGGCTGTGGTGATAGACTTAAGGAAGAATAGACTTAATGGATAAAAATTCCCTTACAACCACATGTAGATGTTCAAAGGATTTTTCCTGGTGGTTCTGATGGCCAGTCTGTACGGTGGCCCAGAAGGGTCAACACATTACAAAAGCCGCAGCACAAATACATAGCAACAACACGAATGCAAATTAAGCCACAATGCGAATGCAAAAGTCACAACATGAATACAAAAGATAATGATTGCTTCTGTCCAATGAATGCACCGAATGTGCTTTCTCATTTCTAGGAAAGTATAAAGAAAAAAAAATCACACAGCTGGTATTGCTGGTGGTTTGCAAGTTATCTAGCTACAAGTCAAGTGGATGTAATGCCACTCTCCATTGTGCTATTTAAAGTCAATGCCTCCTGGAAATCTGGGCTGGATGTGATAGCTGAATTACAAAGGCTCCCATGTGTAATACTCCTATAGGCTGTACTATCATCTTGAGTTCTATATTGGCAAATTTAATCGTAGAGTGTTGTTTCTTTAAATTTATTTTCACGTTTTACCTGATATAAAATGCAAACACTCAGTTTGAGTCCCAGCACCAATAAAACAAAACATGTCCTAGTATTTTTTGTGTGCGTGTCAGGGATCTGAATGATAAAGTTCATCTGCTCTGAAGTCCGTCATGCAGAACAATGAAAATGACAGCAGAGTGGCAGGACAGGCACAGCAGTAAAAAAACACAGGGTGAAAATCCTCCATCATGACCGTGAAATAAGAGAGCACTGAGTGCCAAGGTCACTTACCACTCACTCTACAGCTTTTGGCTCCACAATATTCCTCGGACCATTCAGGACCAATTCAGTAGCATCTGAAGCAGCACAATCTATCAGACAAACTGTGGACTCAGCAGGAAGAGCGTCCATTTCTCATGGAGTCATTCAGAGTACCCGAGGTGATTTAGGATCAACCACAGTGCCTGCTGATGCAGTGCAAGCCAACTGATGACATTATTTTAGGATGCCTCTTAATCACAAGGTCCAGAGAAAGAAGAATGCATTAACGCATTTATCCTGTAACAAACAAATAAATCACCAAAACACAGATGTAAATGATGTCAGAGATTATTCTGAATGCCAAAACCTTTGATGTCGTTTACAGATTTTGGATTCATACTCAAGAGACAAGCTTATAATTGTTGTTTTTGCAGCAAATATATACAGGAACACCCACTTCAGTTTTAAGGGACTGACACAAAAACCACATTGAAGCTGTGCTGAAAACATCTGAATTTACTAATTTTTGCTTTCTCAGCACTAAATACACAAAAAAGCACTCAGAGAGGAACTACATCAATACTTTTAAATGGCATAAGATATACATCCTTGAAAACCACTTAAGCATATTTACCATCACTTTTCAAGTGGCTTTTAGGACATAACCAGTAATAGTTCTGTGGGTATATAAGACCTCTGTGAACTGTAGAACATGGGGATCATGCGACAGATGCTGGGTCTCTGACAGTGACCTTCTTGCTGTTGGCTGCCTGTCATGTTGTTGATATAGGGACTTGAGGTCATTCTACTCTTGACCTCACTAGAAATTTCAATAATGGATAGCACCATTAAAATGAATTGTGTGAGCTGGCAGATTTGACATTTGGACTTCCATTTCACATTATGTCTACAACATTTTACATTCTTTCTACAACAGCATGTAACTGGACCAATTCACTAAGATATAATATATAACTAGAAAATTCCAGGGATAGACCTGTAACAGTAACTGACATTAGATTTTAAAAATATGTAAAAAAAGACACTTTCTTGCAGAAATCCATACCTTCAGCTGTAACACAGCCAAAATGATCAGCAAATCAAAAAAGAAAAGTGAAGAAAATGTCCAAAAAAGGACAGAGGGACCCCTGAGGGTTAATAAATCCCATGAACCGCTATTTAAATTACCACTATTATGTTTTTTTCTGCGCTAAATTTAACATTACTGGGGAGGAGAGCAACGCAACTAGAAGTGACAGCGAGAGAGGGCTAGTAGCTTCTCCTCTCCTCTGTCTCAGCAGAGACCGTCACAACTTCATTCACTCTTTTAACAAAACAAAAAAAAAGCTACGAAGGAAGCAGTAAATGGACTTAAATATCTAAGACCTAACTAAATGTAATTTAAGACCTAACATGCGGCTAATGTAAAGCTAGCGGAGCTTGGAGAGTTGGTTATCTGGTTGCTAGGCGCACGCAGGCACACACACAGGTCAGGAGCTGCCGTTGCCATGGC